>NC_136500.1:117213201-117225701 GCF_053919585.1 Euprymna scolopes
TTCTTTGCAGGAAAAGTTGGTACTGAAATAAAATTATATTTATATTTTTAATAATATATTTCAAATACAAATTTTATTTCTTGGAAAAACAAATCATATTCAAGAATGATATAAAATAGTTAAGGCAATTTCAAATTCATGATTGCATTTAATTATCTAAAAAATATTTTATGAGGTTTTACAGTAGAAGAGCAAGTGAAAATATGATTTCGAATGTCGCATCCTCTAACCCTTATCCTAATTTTAACCTTCTAGAAGATTAATATTTTACCCCAAAATATTAATATGCATACGAAAAAGATTTTCAGGAGCTATTATCAGTAAGATAGTGAAAATATTTAAAGATTATAACTTAAATCGTAAAAATTAAATTTAAGGATTCGAAAAATTGTTTCTCGCGGTAATTTAAAGCAATATAATCCAATATAACATATTTTGTTTATTTAAAAGAAAATAGTATTTGACTAATTAATTAATAAAAAATTTGCAGATGTAAATTGATGAGAAAGTTTTAGCCTTTAATAATTTGGCTTCAATCTTACATTATTACACACAATTTTAGCTAATTATATTTAAGGTAAAATAAGGAATTAACTGACAGGAATGAATCTGAATTAATATTTATAACGCCTTATATTTGTCATTGTTTTAAATATGTATGATCAGCATTTGAAACTTTTTATAACTTAAGTATAAGTACAAGATATTAAGTTAAACGTATTATATATTAGTTGTTGAAAATATTTAGATATATTGGTAGAAGTTTGATATTACCAAGGCATTTGTTGTTCTCTGTTTTGAAAAGAGATGGACACTGACAGACACGTTTACCAGATTGAATTAAACAATCCTCGTTCTTTTTACACGCTGGAAGTGGAGTTGATTTATCACCCTTTTCACATTTGACATTTTCCGAGCAGTCTGGTGTTAAAGTTTCTTTATCAAGCTAAAAGAAAATATAAAATAAATTAGCATAGTAAATCAATACTATTTACTCTTTCTGAAAAGCAGTGGATATAAATTAATTCTTATCATATGTATCTGTTTGCATATATTTGAAGATGATGTGAACCGTATTCCAAAATGAAGGATCATTAATTTGGAATAAAATGGTGAAAATCTTTACTGTTCAAATGAACACAAATAATATTGATATAAAATATAACAGTTTAAAAGAACGTTCATAGATTTTGTCATATTTAGTACAATTTACATCGCAAAAGAGCCCAAGTATGCGAAAATGATACTTCTCATACACACACACACACACATACACATATATATATAAAGCTGAACGTCTATGTGTGTGTCTGGTCACGATTAGGCTCCTATATGCTTGACTATTATAGAAAACTGATCACACATAATGATAGATGTATTGAGACACAGGAATGGGTATGTTGGATCTGGCATAATGATGATTCATTAAAATTGTGGGGTCTGTGTACGCGCCTGGTCCACAAAGTATGGAAATAAAAAATTTAAAAATTAAAAAAAACAAAACGTTTACAAGTGTTTTGATATAGATGCACATAATACTACTTTGATAAATATGTTTTAACTTAAATAGGAATGGTATAGTATAATTGTGGAATCTTCGTTCGCGCCTGGCCTCCATAGAATGGAAATAGGCACAAACTTTGATAAAGACTTTTCATATTTATCTGCGTAAGTGTACTTTGATAATTATGTTTCAGTTTGAAGAAATATGGTATAATAAAATTATTGGGTGTTCGTTCGCGCCTGAAAAAAAATAGACAAAGAAATAAAATAAAATAAAAAATAAATAAAAGCATTACCCCCCCCCACCGCCAAAATACACACACAACGCCCACCATATCCTTATGTAGCTAGAATGAGTCTGCTAGGTTCCCACTTCCGATATGACCATAATAAAGGGTAGGTTGCTGTTTCCAGACTCTTCAGCTAAGGTTAAAAAATGTTTCCAACTTTTGAACCTAATTTGTACTAATTATCACTGTTTTCTTATTACAGCTTTGACTTAAAATCTCGTAACTAAATTTTACCTATCTTGTCTTGCTTTTTTGTTCTGTTCTGAAATCTTTGTCAAATATGCTGTTAACCAATACCGTCTTGATACATGTAAAACGGAAAAAAAAGTCATCTATGTAAACGAGAACCTCCCAAATTAAAATCTTGAATAATTATCTAAACCCAAATGTAAATTAATATTAAGCCGACTTCACAAATTGATAAAAGTTAATTATTGGATTTTAATTATAAGGTGAAGCTCGAATTATTCAAACTCGAGATATAATAATGCCAAAACATCCACCCATTAATATGGGAGGGGAGATTATCTTCGAAAGCGTCCTGAATTGATAATTGAGCCCCGGACTCTTATTAAGTAGATATTAATAAGTCCCTTGTACCCATCCCCCCCTTTTTTAATGGAGAGTAGATAATACAGTGGATGTGTTATTGGCAGCTCCAGTAACTCTCGCTTCTCATTTTTTGCCCCTCAATCATGCAAATGAGTGATTTTTCTGACAAAGGGTGAAGAAAAAGCTGCTTTTAAAGATCGGTAGTACTTGGTAAAATGTAGTCTGATATGTCGGAAATTTTTCTGTCTCTATGTCTATTCTTGTGGCCATATCACTAGTAAGGATGCTGGAGGTAAACGTTTTGTCTAGGCTGACATTATCCGCCTGATAGTCAGGGACCCGAACCTTGGATTAACCACTAAGGAGGCTGTCCTATGAGCAGGCGCAAAGTACTGGGACTGCTGTATTGCCATTTGGTGAATGGACTCTGGACCATGCAGTAGTCTCTGGTGGGGCCTCTCGATGCCATACTAGTGGGTAATTGGTACGGCTTTACCTTTTCATGTGCTACAAAAAAAAAAATCCTATCTTCTCTCTTACTTTCCCTCTCTGTACTGCTCTAACCAAGTATGCTGACCTGTTCCACAAATCCCAAAACCTCAACATGAAACATCTCCAGAAAAAAAAACTCGAATAAACCTAGAACCCCATTTTCCAACATAGACCCCTACTACCATATCTCCTTCTCCAACATCAGGGGTCTACGTTCCAACCTTCCAGAGGTTGAAACCCAATTACAGGTGACGACACCGGACATATTCTTTCTAAGCAAAACTGGAATAGGGCCGACCACTTCCCTAGATGAGTTCATAATTAAAGGATACTCCAACTTAACATCTAAATCTGACCCCTAAGATCGCCATGGGCATGGAATATATGCCTACATTAAAGATGGCTTCCCATGTGGCAGGGATATCTCTAGAGAAGATCCTAATTTACCTTATATGTGCTTCAGAGTTGCACTTGCTTACACCACTGCATTTATATTTACCCTCTATCGGCCCCACAACAGCGGAGTTACTATCTTTAAGAGCATATCTGAGAAAATAGACCACATCCTGTCTCCACACCTGAAGTGAAGAGTATCAGTAAGTAAAGAATTGCCTTTTAGAAAGGTTTTATTAACTGTAAAATACACGTACGCTCTTGAAAGGATAGAGCGGGAAAATGAAACAGAGGGCGCTTTTATTATGAATGTCAATCCCAAGGGGGATAACTCTTAACAACAAATTAAATCATAACATTTTCCCCGTCCTAAAGTATTCAAGTAAGGGGTAATTAATTATAGACAAATTTTTTTTTTTTTTTTTTTTTTTTTACAATCACATAAGAATCATTTTATTTACAAATAACATATGAACCCAAACTGCAGTTTTTTTCAGTATTTAGTCACAAAATCCTTATATTTACTAGGGAATTGTCGAACTCGGGACGACCTCCGCACAGATTGGCAGGAATGCTGATTTTCAGTATTATTTTTTAGTGAAATCTGATTTTCTTCAAGATCAGACGATTGATTTTTGTCTTCCTCATGACCAATGTTTTCATTAGTAGAAGGTTCAAATAAAGTCTCTGAAGTAGTAGGATTATTATTAGAGTTTTCTTCATTTGATGAGTTTGGAGCTAAGTCTCGAACGTTGACAGTGGTTTCAGTACCAGAAGGTAGTTGAACATAAGCGTAGTGGGGGTTGACATCTATTAGGGTGGCAGGCGTTACAGGAGGGTCATGTTTACTTGTTTTAGTGTGGTTTCTAATATATATTGGGCCTGGTTTAACCCAAGAAGGAATTGAAATTCCGGAAGCAGATTTACGACTATATTTAAATAGTCTATCATGGGGAGTCATATTAGTGGCAGTACAAAGTAATGATCTAATTGAATGAAGTGCGTCCGGTAGTATGTCTTCCCAATAAGGTAGTTTCATTTGATTAGAATGTAATGTTGTTTGAATAGCCTTCCATAAGGTACCGTTGAGTTTTTCAATCTGTCCATTACCTTCAGGATGATATCTACTTGTTTTAGAAGTAGCAATTCCTTTTTTGTGTAAAAAATCCTTTATTTCTCTTGCTAAGAAATCAGAAGCACGGTCAGTATGTATCATGTCAGGCAAACCAAAAATTGAAAAGAGTTTGTTTAGACAGTGGATAATGGTTTTGCTTGTCATATCTCTGCAAGGAAAAGCGAAAGGAAAACGGGAATACTCATCAATTAGAGTAAGTAGATATTTGTTGCCATGTATAGAAGTAGGTAGAGGGCCTTTAAAATCAAGATTTAATCGTTGAAAAGGTAATATGGCTTGAATGAGAGTCCCTCCATTGGTATTGGCGAATTTGGGTTTCAGTAATTGACAGGATGAGCAAGAGTCAGTAATATTCTTAATTTGATCCAAAGTAAAAGGGAGGTTCCTCGTTCTTATAAAATGGCTTAGTCTTGAAACACCAGGATGACATAATTGTTTATGTAAATCACGAAGATCTTGTAGATTGTAAGTAAGAGCAGAGATGCGAGAGAATGTGTCAGCAGCAATATTTTCAGGTCCAGGTCGATAAACTATAGTGAAATTGTATTGGGATAATTCTATACGCCAACGACATATTTTGTCATTCTTAATCTTTGATTTTCTTTTATTGTCGAATATGAAGCTGATGCTCTTCTGATCTGTGATGACTTTAAAGTGCCTGCCGAGTAGAAAATGTCGCCACTTACGGAGAGCTTCTACAATAGCGGCTGCCTCTTTTTCTACTGCATGGGGCTTAATTTCGTTAGTATTGAGAGTTCTTGAAAAAAATGCAATAGGACGACCTTCTTGATTTAGTGTTGCAGCAATGCAATAGTTACTAGCGTCCGTTTCTACTTCAAATTCTTTATTTGGATCTACCGTTATTAAAGTGGCGTCTTTTAGATCATTTTTCAATGTTTGAAAAGATTTTAATACAGATGGAGGTAGTGGAAATTCTTTGTTTTGATTTAGTAATAAAATTTTATCAGAAAATTTTTTAATGAATTTGCAGTAATAGGAAAACATTCCAACTATTCTTTTTTGAGATTTAAGATTCAGCGGAGGTGGCATTTCGAGTAATGGTTTTAGTCTTTGATAATCGGGAGCTATTTGATTATTTTCTATGGTGTAGCCGAGTAGAGTAATAGAACTAGAAGAAATTATGCTTTTATTTTCATTTAAAGTGATGTTATATTGTTTAGCAATTTTGTAGAATTTTTGAAGATTGTAATCGTGTTCTTCTTGATTTTTTCCACATATAGTTACGTTATCAACATACACAAAGGTATCGGTTAGATTTTCTTTTTCTATAATATAGTCTATGCTCCTCTGGAAAGCACTTACTCCATTGGTGACGCCAAAAGGAAGACGAGTAAATTGAAAAAGTTTGCCACTTACTTCAAACGCAGTGAATTTACGATCAGCATGATTTATAGGTATTTGGTTATAAGCAGATTTTAGGTCGAGAGTAGAGAAGATGTTATATTGAGCGATGTCGTCTACCATCTTATTGATATTAGGCATTGGGTAAGCGTCTAGTTCCGTGAATCTATTAATGGTATCGCTGTAGTCGACTACCATTCTTTTCTTATGATTCTCATTCGAAGTTACAAGAACTTGCGCTCGCCACGGAGATATCGAAGGTTCAATTATGCCTTCTTTCAACATTCTAGCAGTCTCTTCTTTTATGAATTTGTTGGCGGCAAAAGTGTAACGTCGGGATTTTGTCGCAATAGGAGTAGTATGAGGAGAAAGATTAGAAAAGAGAGGAGGGGGTGGAACGTTTATGGTAGGAAAAAAATTATTCGTGTTTATAGCTCCAATTATAAGTTTGTCTCTAGGACCGTCGAATTTAAGTGTTACTTTTTTATATTTTTTTAAAATGTCTTTTCCGATTATTAAATCAATGAAAAGGTTTTCAATGATTTCAATTGTTATTCCAGAATGGGTTTTATCTTTCAGTATTAAATCCACGACAGCTTCGCCAGTTATTTTAGCATGTTGATCGGAAGCAGCCAGAGCTATAGTTTTGTTTTTAGGTATTGTGAAGAGTTTAAGTTTTTTAGCAGTATTTTCATTAATGAATGTTTTTACACTGCCGGAGTCCACCATAGCGTTCACGAAGTGCCCGTTAATTTGGCATTGAGTGAATGTGACATCTTTGGAGTTAGTTCCTAGTCAGGATAGAGAAGGTGAGGGGTAGTCAGAGTCGTCATAAAGAACAGCAGTATGAGTGTTAGAAATAGAAGATTTACACACTTTAGCCCAATGACCATTTTTTTTGCATTTTTTACATTCGGCGTTTCATGCAGGACATAAATATCGAGGATGACATGATTTTCCACAGAAAAAACAAACCCCTTTTGGATGCATATTTTCTTTAGTCACAGCTATACGATTGTAGCCCGAAGGATTATTTGTAGCTGCTACAGTAAAGTTATTTGCGTAGCTTATCGAATGCTTTTCTGCTTGTTCAAGAGATCTGGCGGTGGCATATGTGTCTTGTAAAGTCAGGATGGGTTTTTCTAACAGTCGTTGTCGGATGGATGAAGAAGAAATTCCACCGATGAAAGCTTCCCGAATGTATTGATTTTTGTTTTCTTCAGCAGAAACCGCTTCGAAGTTACATGTTTTGGCAAGCATTTCCAATTGTAGTATGAAGGCATCTATATTTTGTGTTGTTTGTTGCTTCGTCGTCATCAATCGATATCTATTATAAACAATATTTTCAGGTTTTAAATAAGCGGCGTCCAATGTTCTTAATGCACTATCGTAGTCGGTTTTATCGCTTATTAAATCGAAAACAGAGGCTGAAATACAATTGATCAAGGCAAAGAAATTATCTGAAGTGTTTTCGATTAATCCGTTATTATGTGAGCGGATATAATTCTGGAGGGTTAATTTCCAATGCCTATAGGATTTTTCGGAATTAGGGCATGTAGGTTCCACCTCGAATCTGTCGGGACGTAAGATTCGATCCATTATTTTTTTTTTTTTTTTTTACAGTTAATAAAATTGAAGTGAAGAGTATCAGTAAGTAAAGAATTGCCTTTTAGAAAGGTTTTATTAACTGTAAAATACACGTACGCTCTTGAAAGGATCGAGCGGGAAAATGAAACAGAGGGCGCTTTTATTATGAATGTCAATCCCAAGGGGGATAACTCTTAACAACAAATTAAATCATAACAACACCCCTCGGCTAACATCCACATCTGTGGTAACTTCAACGTCCATAACGTGGAATGGCTGACCCACTCAAATAAGACGGACGATGAGGGGAGGTTCTGTCATGATTTTGCCATTGCTTATGACCTCACTCAGATTGTTTGCGAGCCCACCCGTGTGCCCGATACTACAGGTCAATATGCAAGCCTCCTAGACCTTTTTCTCTCAACTTCCCCTGAGCTATGTTCATGTTCCATTCTTTCTCCTCTAGGATCCTCCAACCACTCTGTCATATCAGTTAAGATAAAAATGAAATGTAATAAGTCCCCAGACGTACCCCTCTACCGTACTGTATACCGATACTCCATGGCTGACTGGGATAGCTTCCGTACATTTATATCTGATCTACCTCTGCATTCCATGTTTAAAAATGATGTGTCCTCTATAGTATCAGACCTGACCGAATGGTTAATTGTAGGCATAGACCGATTTATACCATCTAAAAAATCCCAACAAAAACCTAACAGCCAGCCATGATTCTCCCCAGAATGTACTGCTGCCATCATGCACAGAAATCACTTTTTCCATAGCTACCAACATAGTAGATGTACTGAGACTAAAGCTGCTTTCAGGAACGCCAGTAACCACTGTAAAAGAGTAATAAAAAATGCAAGAGACCTATATGCCCAGTCTGTTAAATCCAAAGTAGCTGATCAGCGGCTTGGTTCCCACCAGTTTTGGCAAATAACAAATAGGATCCTGAACAGAAGTGTGTATTCTATCCCAACCATTATCAACGGACCAGAGGTTATCTCCTCAGCTTCAGACAAGGCCAAACTATTTGCCAAGAACTTTGCAGCTAATTCTACCCTATGCGACGAAGGCCATCAACTCCCCATATTTCCTCCTATAACACAGAACACGCTAGGTAACATGCAAATATCTGTGCATGAGGTCACCAAGCTAATCAAGAACCTTGATTCCAGTAAAGCTACGTGCCCTGACGGCATCCCAATTATAATGCTAAAAAAGCTTCAACCAGAACTTGCTCCCATACTTACGAAACTGTTTAAATGTTGCCTTAAAGAGAAGTGCTTTCCAACACCCTGGAAAACCTCCTCAGTATGCCCTGTATTTAAGAACTCAGGTGATAAGTCATCTCCCTCTCAGTACAGACCAATAAGTCTCCTGTGTGTCATGAGTAAGTTGCTGGAATCCATATTAAATAGAGAAATAGTCAACCACCTCAGCAGAAATAACCTTCTTAGTGACACACAATATGGTTTCCGTTCTGCAAGATCTACTGCAGATGTGCTAACCGTTATATCTCATAGGATTAGTGAATCTCTTGACATAGCAATTGCTCTTGACATATCAAAGGCCTTTGACAAGGTATGGCATAAGGGCCTACTTCACAAGATCTCCAGCTACGGTATAACTGAAAATATTCTCTCTATCATTTCTCTCTGATAGGCTCATAAGAGTAGTGGTTGATGGACAAAAATCAGAGGTCTGCAGTATTAATGCTGGAGTCCCTCAAGGGTCCATCCTGGGCTCAACTCTCTTCCTGATCTACATCAATGATCTACCTAAACACATACTTAAATCATTCGTTGACATCTATGCTGATGACACGACCATCTACAGCAACACATCAAAGGCTGTAAATGACAAAGTACTCTCTGATTCTCTCTCCTCTGATCTCGAAGAGTGGTTCAGTGGGGGAAGACGTGACTGGTTACCTTTAATGCATCTAAAACATTACTGCTATCTTTACATCATCAACGCTCTGATCCCCATCTGGCATCAACTGAAATGGATGGCTCTCGTCTAGGAGAAGCCCCATGTTTTGACAAGCTTCTGAGCTTGATCTTCACTCCTGATCTGAAATGGAGCATGTATATCAAGTCTGTTGCCAAGGTCGATGGAAAGATGGTGGGATCCTTCTACCGCTCCAGAAGATATCTCACTACTGATGCAATTCCCTATCTATATAAAAGCCCAGTACGTCCAAGGATGGAATACTGTTGCCATATCTGGGCAGGAGCTGCTAAAAACAGCCTATCCTGCTTTGACAGAGCACAAAATAGACTTCATGGCTTAGTGGGGGATGCCCTTTTCTCTTCCCTGCAACCTCTCTCCCACAGAAGAGACGTTGCAAGCCTGTCTTTGTTTTATTGTTATTTCCTTGGCAGGTGCTCGTCTGAACTCCAATCTCTGGTCTCCCCTCGCCAATCTTTTACAAAAAACACCCGTCTAGCTGAATCCACTGTCAAAAACTTTCCCCACTCTTTATCTATGCCTAAATAAAAACGTACATTCCATGAACAAAGCTTCTTTCTTAGAACTGCACGCCTCTGGAACTCTGTACCATCTGCCTGCTTCCCTCCTGACTACAACTTGGATGTCTTCAAGTCCAACGTAAACAAATTCCTGATGAACCGCCCACTTAAGTAGACGCTCCAAATATCCACACTAACGTACTGTACTTACAATAACCCTTATCCCTGAGTGGCTTCCGGGCCTTGATAAGTGGTGACCACCTTGTAAAAACTCCATAGAATGGAAATATGTCACAAAGTTTAACAAGGTTTTTTAATATAGATCCACAGAATATTGTGATAAGTGTTTCAGTGTGAACAGGTATGGTATAATAAGTCATGGACTTATCTATTTTATTTTTATTTTCATCATATTTTGCTTTGGTTTTGATACCCCCAAATTCGAAGCTATCTCTTTAAAACCATCCCTTTTCATAACCTATCATACTTTCATAAATCAGAGTCCATTTTCTGTAGGCTGTTTTTGAACCCAGTCAACAACTGGTACTTTTGCTAGTATATAGTTTTTGAGGAGGCTTGGTATTCCGGACAAGATGTTGAATGTGATTTTCTCCTTTCACTGGGGAATGGTGGCGACAGTACGATCTGGCTGAGAACAAAGTGAACCATTTGAAGTGTCAAATGGAACTAAGCAAGGATGTGTCCTTGCTCCGATCCTATTTGCTCTTTTCTTTTCGGTGATGCTTGAGACAGCTTTCAGGAACACCCCAGGAGGCATAGGTATTGAGTATCGATCAAGTGGAGGATTATTTAACCAGCAACGGTTCAAGGCCAAAACCAAGACTTATGTGCAGACTGTTCTTGACCTCCTTTATGCTGATGACTGTGCTCTTGTCACCCATAGTCTTGATGACATGCAGAACATCCTCAACAACTTTTCTGGTGCATGTAAGGCCTTCGGTCTTACAATCAGCATAAAAAAAGACTGAACTTATTCACCAGTCAAAACCAAACTACGTCCTCTTCACAACCAGTGGTATATGTTGATGGTAAAGCTTTGAAAACAGTATCTTCTTTTACATACCTCGGCTCTATTGTGTCTGATGATGCTAAATTTGAAAAGGACATCCAATGTAGAATTAATAAAGCTAGTGAGGCATTTGGTAGGTTGCGACACAGACTCTGGAACAGCCACGATGTGTCTCTAAAAGTAAAGGTGGCAGTCTACAAATCTGTTGTTCTGCCTACTCTTCTGTATGGTGCCGAAACGTGGACCTTGTACCGCAAGCATATAAATCAGCTTGACTCCTTCCATATGAGATGTCTGCGTTTTATCTGCAATGTTGGATGGCAGGATTGTGTTCCGAATAGTGAATTACTGGAGAGATGTGAAATCACTGGTATTGAATCATTTTTGATCAGGATACAAATGCGGTGGTCGGGTCATCTTGATGGATGACTCAAGAGTTCCTAAGAAACTTTTTTATGGGCAGCTGACAAATTCTGTCCGTCCAATAGTGCGTCCCCTGCTTCGTTACAAAGATAAACGAAAAGACAACCTGAAACGTTGTGGAATTTCTCTGAGTTCCTGGGAGAGTGCAGCAGAGGATCGCAGAAAATGGAGGAAGACGTGTTTCCTGGGGACCAAAGAATTTGAACATAACCGCCTTTGTCATAGGGACACCCTTCGTGCAAATATGAAGGCAAAACACAAGAAACATCCACCTAAAAATGAATATGCATGCCTTTGTGGTTTCAGAGCACACAGCAAAGCAGGGTTATCTGTTCATTTGAGAAGGCATCTGTGACCTACGAGCATATGAAAGTTCACCATCTGCGGAGGAGTGTGCCAGACGTCTACAGGATTCCAATTACGCATGTGGTGTCACAGATCTTGGTAGCTGCTGAAGATTGCATACTGAACCCTCATTCATCGTCTTCGATGAGAGAATCCACCATACATATATACATGACTGTTTTCATTATTTGGAAGGCTATCGATAGTTCATCAACTTTTCAGATTATAAACAAAGTTGAAAATTTATTGTTTAATCTTAATGAATGTATTAACCCAATAACTTTTGAACCAGATAAAAAAAATTTTTTAATTTAAATAACAGATACTTTACCCTAGATCTAGCAAATCCAGATGAATTTACATTAAGATTTATAAAGGAGCTTGAACCGTAAAAAATGATTTTTAAGAAAGTAACAAAATAATTGTTGGGTAAATATTTTAATGGACTTTATTATATCATTTACTTATGCTCTATATTTTGTGTGCGTTTCAGATTCAGTACTCAACAGATCAAAATTAATTAAAATGTTAAAAAATGATAAGATAATATCGAAAAGAAAATGTTTTACTAGTTTTTCTATGTGTAGATTCTGTCACTTTTACATATGTATTATTAAAATTTAGCAATTTATCGATATCTTGAATTAATATAAAGAATTACATCAACCTTGTCTACCTTGGCGTAACTCGAGAGTCACCTTTTCATGCAAAGCACATGATAAAAAGACAAAAATGGAAATCAGAATCAGGAGTAACATCCTACGCAAACTGATCAACTCAATGTGTGAAGCCACAACATTAAGGTGTACTGCCTTGTCATTTGCTATTCTTCTACGGACTATGTTTATTTTGTTTATGAGAGATGAACCCATATCAAAAAATTTTACTCAGCATTAAACAACAACTGCTGC
>NC_136500.1:117230701-117293201 GCF_053919585.1 Euprymna scolopes
AAGGGAAGAATCATTAAAGTACCATTTAACTATTCCAAAAGAATCACAATAAAAGTAAAATTACAACATACGAGGAAACGTTAACAAAATATTTATGTACAAAATTTGAAGAAATGTTTTATTGGAAAATATTCAGTGAATTCTAAATACGGAAAATAATCTATTAATTTACTTGCTAGATACCCGTAACCTGCCGTTACCCTGGGAACGCAATTAACCACAGAATACTTAATATGGTTATATTGTAATTGTCTGTATTTTTGAGATGAGGTGTTTTCATTGATTGAGATTGTCGGACTGTCTTCCTCATCTTGGTTGTTAGAGTCACAACGTTTCGGCCGTTTTGCCCTCCGACCTTCATCAGGTGTTTTGTATCGAACTGGGGAAACGTTTGTTGGTTTGAGACTCCTAACAAACGGTTCCCCAGTTCGATACAAACACCTGATGAAGGCCGGAGGGCAAAACGGCCGAAACGTTGTGACTCTAACAACCAAGATGAGGAAGTCAGTCCGACAATCTCAATCAATGGTTATATTGTCTTTCGAAATCTACGTTCCATAAAGTGCAGAAATACATTGAGTTTAACTTAAAATATCGTTATGAAAATGAAGAAAGGTTTATTCTTTTATACGGTAAATCGCTTGTTGAGAGGGGCTACCATTCTTCTCAATTATGACTTTCACATAAAGCATCTAATTCATACGGTCAGTTTATGAAGACTCGTACCGGTCCAAGAAAAAAAAATTCGAAGAATCGACTATTGCAACTATCAGAGCAGATTATGAGGTGATGTGACGGATTTTTATAATATGATGAGAGAGTAGTAGTTCCGAAAAGGTTGTAGAAAAGAATACTGCGGGACTTTTACATGGGTTACCCAGCTATCAATAGAATAAAAAGCTTAATGCGGAGCTTTGGATATTGGAAAGGCATGGATGTGGATATCGCAAATATGGTCATCGATGTAAAGGGTGTGCGTCAGCAGTAAAAGTACCGCTCATAGTACACAAACCATCACCCAAGACGAATCATCCGTGGACAAAATTACATATCGATTTCACTGGTCCAGTAGAAGAATATTACCTCTAGAAAAAGATTCATCTCTGGGGAGAAGGTATTTTTCAAGTGCCACAGAAACAACGTTGCATTTTGGGAACGAGGAATAGTGGATAAGAGAATCAGTGACTTTATTTACATAATTAAAGGCCGAAAAATCCTCATAAAAGGCACCAGAACCAATTAAAAATATTACAAGAGCATGAAGAGAGTATACCGGATGAAGAAGAAGATCCCATAGAATTAATGTATGAAACTTTTCAAGTGGAACCTCTGCAAAATACTCCTGAACTGAGAAGATCCGGTAGGAAACGAAAGTTCACAGACCTATTGGACGTGAATCCAAAAAATAAACGATACTAACAATTACACTGATGGACATATTCATATAAAGTATGCAAATCGGACCAATGACGAAATACCTCATAATCATTATCCCATATAGGAAGCCATTTTGGAATCACAAAGGGACTCCAAGGCTTGGGAGGGGAGCGTTGTGGTAGGACCAACCTAATTAGCATATGTGGAGTGTCAACCATATAAACATGGTTGGTACCGTAAAGATGGGGGAGACCCAGTGAGAGACTCAGAGAGACAATGAGATCATGTGTCGACGACTACCCAGAGGACGCCTTCTGCAGGGACGGTCTCCCCATAACTATATTAATGGACTCTATGTAAATATTGTATATACTTTCTTGCTCTCAATATATCTATTCTATTTTACTTTTGTGTTGTAGTTATTTATTTCCATGTGGTCAGTCGAGTTTCAACAAATACATTATAACAAAACCAACTTCGAAATATAGTACATCTCCTTTTCACTTCTCTACACACTTTTTCTCGGAGTATAGAAGTTTTTAACCTACATTTGCTCTGTCGTTATTTTCATGTTAGATGTTCGACTGAGCTGCAATCTATGGTTTCAACTATAAATCATTTACAACAAAAACATTTACTAGTTACAATAACTGTAAATAAGTTTCCTTATTCGTCCGTGTAATTAATACTAAACGGAACTTCCATGAACAAAGTTTTTTTCAAGAGCTAATCGTCTGTGGAGCACAGTATGGCACGGTTGCTCTCTGACTCACTACAAGATGGTTGTTTTCAAGCCCAATGTTAACAAATACTTCTTTAGCAATCCCTGTAAATAATCAAATTTTGCCGAGTTTCAACGATCATTTCCAATTTCTACTCTGTTGGCTCACTTTCAATCGGATTAACTTATTACCCCTTATACTCGAGTTGCTTTACGTCTTATTAAGCAGAGACTCATCACTACATAAGAAATACTAATGAGTCTATGAAATGCAATTAAAAGTATTTTATGAAATAAAATTCACCAAATTGTCTTTGTGTTTATTATCAAAACGTCAGGCATTTTCTTTTTTTAAATATATTTTTAATAATTTTATTTAATATAATATTTTTTAATAATTTTATTTAATATAATATTTTTTAATAATTTTTTTAATATATTTTTCAATATTTTTTTAATATATTTTTTAATAATTTTTTTAATATATTTTTTAATAATTTTTTTTAATATAATATTTTTTAATAATTTTTTAATATATTATTTTTTAATAATTTTTTTTAATATAATATTTTTTAATAATATTTTTTAATATAATAATATTTTTTAATATTTGGAAGTTATTAAAAATTAAAAGAATTGAATTATTCGATGTCGATAACTTCCGAAGCCTGCCGTTGCTTATTACATGACATTTTAAATTAAAACGTCAGAATATTAAAAGATTGAAATGTTTGAAAGTGATTGATCTTTCAATAAGTTGAGAGGAAAATTGATTATTTCGTTCAATTAAAAAATTAATGACCAAACGATACCGTAAAGATTAAATTTAACTTTCAAATCCTATTTTTAAATATAAGGTAAACAAAACAAAAATAAAAATAAAACGACTCCCGACCAAGGCCGGCTAGTTATCGCTAGTAATAAAATAACTTACCTTAAGTTTACTGCTTGGTAACATTCTGAATGTGTTTCCGTTAATTTTGAGGTCAACAAATCGAGTGTAAGACACACGTGTGCTTCCACGCTTTTCATTTTTAACTTCTACAGAAAATTTGTGTAAATTGTTCAAGGCTTTCGTTGTTGCGGTTAAAGTGTATTTGCATGTACCCATAAAATGAATTGCTTGGCCATCAAAGGTGATGTAATGTGGGTCGCCAAAAGCACGGCATACACAATCTTCCCTCACTAAAAAATTAGATTAATTTACAAACATTGGTTATACAAATAAATATCATAGCATGAAAAGATATTTAATTCATACAATACATTTCAAATATTTGTAACTTAGTTTTCTATTTCTATACCAATATTTCAATTATATAACAATCACTTATACACTTCAAAAAGAAATTATATATGTTTTTCAAAAACCCTCCCGCACACACATGTATATATCTATAGTCATCCTCATATAGTACTGTTTCGCTGTATAACAGCTCATCCGTACGGTTAGACAAGGATCGAAGCTCGGCAGTCGACACTTTTAACCATTATGCTATTCGGCTGCTGCTATGCGGGTAGTGAATTAACAATGTTTTGACATTGTCCAAACGCCTAAGCTCAATTTGTTTACATTAAAAGAATCGCTTAATACGCTAATTGCAGTTTGTATATCACTTCCCAGTATGCTCAACCCAAGATAGGGAGCATTATAGTCATCCACATACAGTACTGTTTCGTTATATTTCATACATTTTTCTTTACGTCACAAGTTTTTCCAATTTTTAATGTATTTAATTTTATTCCACTTACTCTTTTAATTATTATTATTATTATTATTATTATTATTATTATTATTATTATTATTATTATTATTATATTTCATAGAAGTCTCAACTTTTGGATTTTGAAGTTTGATTTTCCCTTGAACATCAGGTCAATTCTATTGGCTTAAATTATTCAAGCTGTATTTTAACATTTTCGCCGTTCCTAACAGGTAAGCCTTTTGCCAAAATTGGAAAAGAAATTGTCTCGTCAATCTGATTAAGCCATTTATGATGGCTTTTCCTTATAGTCCCAAGCATTCCAGTTACAATAGGAATCACCTTGACTTCTTCACATTTTCATAGTTTGACTAATTCCCATTTCCTTTGATAGGCTTTTTACAAATTTTCTTTCTCTTGCACTCTGATATCTAAAGAGAACTCTATGCCAATGGTTAAGCAAGTTCTGTTGGTTTTGTTTATAATAATTATTTCAAATTTGGAATCTTCAATGACTTACTAGTTTGTATGCGCATGTTCCAATGACGTTTGACATTACCATTTTCTGTAGCACTTTTGGTTTATGCTCATACCACTTCTCATTGTCGTCTAATTCATAGTTTGCATATATCCCAGTGTAGAACCTGAGCAACTCTGTCTTGTCTCAATTTTTTTATATTGATGCTGAGCTAGCATAGGACGTTCTGATATACGTGCTAATGTTTCTTCCCTTTCATTACACAAACTGCATATCGAGGATTCTACCGTTTTGTCGATGTTTGATGGATCTCGTGCGAGTGGCTTGATGTGGGCTGCCATAAAAGTGTTATCAGTTGATATTTTATAATCACCCCTAACCAATCCCAGCTTTCATTATCTCTAAATTTAATATTCTTAAAGAATACTAAACTTTAAACTAAGTATTGCGTAATTTATTTTAAAAATAACTTTCCCTCTCTCTACTTTCTTGCAACGTCTGGCCCTTTTTCACCCTAGGTCTTAGTATCTTTTCCTTTTTCACTTGATGAAAAAAGTGTTATTAATTTTAGAAATAAACTGAATTCAATTTTCTGCCTTTATAGTTACCACATCTACAATATTAAGTAAGCCTTGGCTGCCTCCTTTTCAAGGTAGGCAATATCGGGATACATCTCCTTTCTAGGAAAAAGCATTTTATGTGTTTTTTGCGTAAAACATTTGAATTTATCTATATTCTTGCCAAGTATACCAGGTGTATATCAAATGCTAGCTACTGCTTTTGCATTGATGGCATATATTTTATGGGATTTATGAGTAACATGCTATTCTTTATCGACGTTCAGGTGTTGGGGATATTTCTAAAAATTCAAACATTTGAGTACCCATGTATGAGGCACTATGTCAAATGCTTTCTTATAGTCTGCCCAGTTCACGGCACGATGTTCATTTGCAGTTTCTTATGATTATTTGCTGCCTCGTTTTCTTTATTGACAAGTTTTCTGTTCCTCAGAAAGCAATTCGTTTTAGTTCAAATGGCCATAGATATTTTAGACAGTATGCCAATGAAAATTCTCTTATCTTACATTACCAAGACTGTAGTATTTTTTGTTGGTAAGCTACCTGTACTCAAACAGTCATTTATTGTTATTATTATTATTATTGTTATTATTATTAATTATTGTTATTATTATTAATTATTATTATTATTATTATTATTATTATTATTGTTATTATTATTATTATTGTTATTATTGTTATTATTATTATTATTATTGTTATTATTGTTATTATTATTATTATTATTATTATTATTGTTATTATTATTGTTATTATTATTATTATTATTATTGTTATTATTATTATTAATTATTATTATTATTTATTATTATTATTATTATTATTATTATTATTATTATTGTTGTTTATAAAAGCTGTTAAACAAAACTATGCCATATTATATATTTTATTGCGATATTTAAGATAATGCTTTTTTTAATTCAGTTAATTCATTCGGGAGATAAATAAAGCAATTGATTAATTATATAATTGAAATAATTCGTCTTTTTGAAAGAAAAAATTAAGCTAAATATTATAATTTATAATATCCAATAAATGAAGTATTAAATTTAAGACAATACAATTGTACGAGTTAATGACAATTTCTAAACAAATCAATTGTTTTTTTTTTACATAGGCATCACCACTTATCAAGGCTCAGAGGTTACTCCAGAATAATGAGTTAAAGAGTGTACAGTAGTCAATTAAACAATATAGTAATCATTAGTAATGGAAATTCGGTAGATTTGTTAACTTAAGTGGAACGGCTCATCAAGAACTTGTTTACGTTGGACTTGAATACAACCATATTGTAGTCAGCTAGAAAGCAGGTAAACGTAAAACAGTTTCACGGGCGTGCAGTTCTTAGAAAAAAAACTTTGTTCATGGAATCTACTTTTAGGTTAAGGCACAGATAAAGAGTGTGGGAAATTATTGATAGTGGTTTGGCTAGACGAGTGTTCAGGGAGAACCATACACTGAAGCTCAGACGAGCACTTGCGATGCAAATAACGATAAAGCAGAGACAGACTCGCAGCATCTCATCTGTAAGAAAGAGATTGCAGGGAAGAGAAAAAGGCATCCCCCACTAGGCTACGAAGTCTATTTTGAACTCTGTCAAGGCAGGATAAATCATTTCTAGCAGTTCCTGCCCAGATGTGGAAACAGTACTCAATCCTTGGACGTACCTGGCTCTTATATATGTAGAGAATTGCATCAGCAGTGAGATACTGAATCGATAGAAGGATCTCACCATTTTTCCAAGAAACTTGACAACGGATTTGACCAAGGCGCACTTTGATTGACAACTTAATCGATTGGACGGGATTGTTGTCAACAGTTTCGGGTTATAGATAGCCGCCCGCATAGGAGAACCGTGGTCGCCAACCCTGTTTAACAGCAGGGCCGCTCATGATGATGATGATGATGATGATGAAACATAAATCAAAAACAGAAGAAAATCCGCAAACAGTCAAATCTGGCCACAAAAGCAAATGATAAAGTTCTAAATGTTTAATGACGTTTTTGATATAAAAGCAGAGGATGTTACAAGTTTGAAATTCAGATATAAACAATGAGAAGCTCCCTCTTATGTACTGTAAAGGCAACACCAATATTCAAATTTACAGTTAGTATACGAGATCTTAGGTCTATCTTCAACAATTTTTAAGTAGCCAAACTTGAAAATATGCATATAATATACTAGCTGGCTGGTCGGCGTTGCCTGTTTGGAAAATACGCTTAATTATATTTTAATTCATGCAGATTTCGTATTTATTATTATAGAGTCAATTCTCTATCGATTATTACATATTACATTGTAATCACTATATAGAATTGATTTCAAAAGAAAAAAATACTTAGGTGACATTAGCTAGAATCGAAACCCAAACATATAGTGCTTCATTTGACCTATCGAAACCCAAACATATAGTGCTCCATTTGACCTATCGAAACCCAAACATATAGTGCTTCATTTGACCTATCGAAACTCAAACATATAGTGCTCCATTTGACCTATCGAAACCCAAACATATAGTGCTCCATTTGACCTATCGAAACCCAAACATATAGTGCTCCATTTGACCTATCGAAACTCAAACATATAGTGCTCCATTTGACCTATCGAAACTCAAACATATAGTGCTTCATTTGACCTATCGAAACCCAAACATATAGTGTTCCATTTGACCTATCGAAACCCAAACATATAGTGCTCCATTTGACCTATCGAAACCCAAACATATAGTGCTCCATTTGACCTATCGAAACCCAAACATATAGTGCTCCATTTGACCTATCGAAACCCAAACATATAGTGCTCCATTTGACCTATCGAAACCCAAACATATAGTGCTCCATTTGACCTATCGAAACCCAAACATATAGTGCCCCATTTGACCTATCGAAACCCAAACATATAGTGCCCCATTTGACCTATCGAAACCCAAACATATAGTGCTCCATTTGACCTATCGAAACCCAAACATATAGTGCTCCATTTGACCTATCGAAACCCAAACATATAGTGCTCCATTTGACCTATCGAAACCCAAACATATAGTGCTTCATTTGCCCTATCGAAACCCAAACATATAGTGCTCCATTTGACCTATCGAAACCCAAACATATAGTGCTCCATTTGACCTATCGAAACCCAAACATATAGTGCTCCATTTGACCTATCGTCATATAGATCAGAAATAGTTAAAAATAAACCGATTTTAACGTACCTGCGTACAAATAACACGTTTAGTCGAATTACGTTTGCCAAGTTCAAAAACATGCAATCATTTGATCGGCCGTTCTGCGATCTTGTATCTCAGTTGAGGTGAAATTATAAAAACGAGAGACAGAAAGTAAACTCTATAAATTAGATTTATTAAACTGATTTATGCAATTTACGTTAACGATATACTTTATTGCAAATAAAAATGATGAAATAAAAAATAGAAATATAATTAAAAAAAACTCCGCATATGAATGTAATTATGAGCGAAATGTTATTAAAATATTTTGCATCATTATCACATCAACAAACATTCTTCTACGAGGCTCTATATTTATATAATTGACTAGTACGTATGGATTGTAGATTATGAATCCCATTTTCAAACTTTCTATTTTAGGCACCACAAGAATTTCTAATCTTAAAAGCTTATTGGAATTCAATAATGCTCCTTGTTTGCTACACTGTATCAACATGCTAATATTTAGATGCAATGTGAGCAAACATTTCGCCGCACAACTCCCCACTTATAATGCTCTCATAGATATGGCTCCCTATTCATACTAACTCTGTACGTCTCAGGGGCAATTGGCCTTATTTGGCGTGACTAAAAGTTTTTAAAAATGCGAGATTACAACTTACCGCCTTCACATCTCTTTCCTATATTTTGGAGCTTGCAAGTACACGTGTATCCTGTTTCAGTGGACGTGCAAGTACCACCATTTTTACAAGGCATGTAGGAACAGGGATCGACTGTAAAAATACAAATATATACACATCTATGCCTGCATTTCATTTGTGTAAATAATATAGAAATTATACGCGTTGTTTAATGTATAAAAGTATAAAAATTCATAACGTTTCATTTACTCTAGTCTCTTAATTATTATATCAATTAGTGAATCTATTTTACCCTTAACTCATCAGAAGAAACAGTATCAATTAATCCATCAAAAGGAAATGAAGTGCGTTTTGAGATGATTAAAATCCGAAAATTGGAAGAGAAGCTGTAAATACCTTATAATATGTTTCCATTACGCCATTTTGGATTTAGAAATAAAGTCACTAAATACATCTATTCGTACTAACAAGTTCTATTAATTTAGGTGTATTCTGCCAAAAATGTTCTATTTAATGATTAGTAAATTTATTATATGTAATGAGTATAATTGTCAGATATGACATTAGAATTTTCTATATCTGAAACTATCATTACAAAATTAGAAATTAACATAGTAAAATTAGCCAAAATAACCTTAATTAAATATAATAATCATTCAACCACGGTAGTGGTTGAATATATGCTTAAGTCCGAAATTGAATGAATCAAGACACATTCAAACCCCCACCACTAATTCCGTTCGCAACCAAATTGTTGTTTATTGTTGAGTTAGAAAGAATTAAATGATCCTAATTATGATATAATAAAATTATTAATTTTTATGTAAATTATAAAATTATTAATTCCATCTACTAACTAACTAACTAATGAATTAATTTTATTCAAACAATTTTCACTGCATAAATATATGCAAATAATAGGGGGGAAATAAGTTCAATCCAGCGACTGACACCCTTTCTAACTCAACAATAAACAACAATATATGCAAATAATAAATAAAATATTTATCAATATTCAAATTTTATTTTTAGCTGCAATATTTTAAGTCTAAAAAGTTCTTATTTTTTACTTTACTAGAATATCTTGTTCTTTACTTTTCCAGGTTGAATTTCTTGTCCTTTACTTTTCCAGGTTTAATAAAATCTTAAGAATATTACTTTTCATGCGCGCATTTATCCATATAATAAATATTTGACAAGGAAAAATAGAGAATTTAACTTTGATGTTACGAACGGTTCCCTGGACTCTGCAAAAGTAACTGATCTGGTTGGCCTCTATATTCTAAAAGGGTTGGGGAAAAAAGAACAAAATATAAGGGGGGTTGTATAAAGACGATGCACTATTTTTCATTAACTCTGGAAGTAGAAATTTAGAAAGGATTATTCAAAGGCTATATAATTTCTTTAAAGATATCGACTTAACGAAAACCATAGATAAAAATCATAAAATAGTTCACTTTTCATATATCACTCTTTATCTAATTAACAATACGTACGTAAATCAAACCGCCCAATATCAATTAAAAAAACAATTATACCTAGCATATAAAAATTTTTACAGATTGTCCCTAAAACGAAGATATATTAAACATCAAGAAAGAATATTATAATGAAACATTAGATCTGGATATAAAGGTGAAATAAAATATATTAAAAATGTAAATAAAATATTAAAGGAAGGGAAAGTATCAAAGTATCAAAACCATCACATGTTATTTCATTAAACATGGCAATAGTAAAAATGGTATAAAAATATGAATTGCAATAGAAATAATTTTATATATAATATCAGAACCTCCCAAAATAATCGCGGTTATGAATAATACAAAACGAACTCGTTATATAGCTAGAATTATTGATAATGCACAATAAGTTATTATATAGCGATCATTATGAATAATACATTAATAAAAAATTATATATTTTTCCAAAACTAACACAATTATATGTGTTAATTAAATTAATTTAATTGTTTCATTAGAAACAAAAAATATGAAAACACAACTTACCTTTTTTACACTGCCTGCCCATATATCCAGGAATACAAGCGCAATTAAAAGTTCCGTCAACGTTAGAGCAATAACCACTATGTCCACATGGATTACTCAAGCACATATTCGCTGAGAAATAACACACAAACACAATTAAAAATACATATATCATTATCGCATTTCTATCATAAGGAGAGTAAAGTATTGCGGGTTAATTACAGATAAATATGAGTTACTTTAAGACAAGTAGAGTTAAGATTGAGAAAAAAGGGAACTTGGCTTCTGAATTAGACGTAACATATACGACGAGTTCGAACCATTTGAGAGAGGTTGGAAAGCCTAAAATACTTGATAAATGCGTACCTCACGAATTGAACCACAACCAAATCAAACGCTGTTATGAAGTGTCATCTTCCTTTCTTTTACGCAACAAGAAATATCCGTTTCTCGATCGAGTTTTGACTTGCGATAAAAATAGGTTCTTTACGACAACTAGCGACGCTCAGCTCAGATGAAAGTTTACATGTTGTTTTTCTCTTCTTTTTATTTTTTTATCCCATTTGACTGGAGATCAACTTCTCTTTGGGCTACTGCAGTGTCCAAAAAAAAAAAAAAACCCAGAAAACAATTCCCATTATTTCAGCTGCTTTGAAAACTTTCCAACTGGACTATATGCATAATTACACTGGACTTAATTTTGGACTCCATTCTCTCTAGTGAACTATTTTCGCCTTTCGGATTACCTTGAGAGAATTTTCATGCAAGCTGAAATATTATACGCAGTTTGATTTTATATTTTTTTTTACATATCCAACATTTTTTCTCTTGTTTTTCTTGGCAATTTATGACTACAATAAATTGCGGTTTCACTTAATGCCATAACTAGCAAATTCTATCATTGCTACAAATATAATTTGCTGATTTTTTTGTGTCCTTTCACGAGAAGAATAGCGTTATTTGAAACTCCACGGAATATGGATGTTGTAAATTGTTTATTGGAGTATTCAGTCGAACAATAAATTTTGATTGTAAAGTTCAACTTACAGTTTTAATTTTCTTTTCTATTATATATGTGTGTGTGTGTGTGTGTGTGTGTGTGTGTGTGTGTGTGTGTGTGTGTAGTATTTAAATAAAAACAAAACGATAATGAATACATGAATAATTTCGTATTTTTCTTTGTTCATTTCATTATTTCCACAATTTTCATACTCTATGTATATATATATATATATATATATATATATATATATATATATATATATATATATGCATGTATGTGTATCCTATGAATAAGACATCATGCGAATATATATATATATATCGTTAGTAAACAATTCCTGTACCACAAATATATTTATATAATTTTCATATTAATTTATTGGTTGTATATTACGTCTTACACGTGTCTCGTTGAATGGTATAAATTGGCCAAACAACTTATGAGATATCAATATAAATCCATATTTAGAGATATTTCCAAACAAACACTTTAAACATGGATACCACGAGAAAAAAATATTTCTTACTAGCGGCTGCACCGCGTCGGCAAACAACGGCGAGTCAAACACAAAATCGATACACTCAACATCAAGTACACTCAACATCGTCTTACCATCAACGCTTACCCTGTGAACACACCCATAATAAATAAATAAACATTTAGAATTTTATTAATAGTATAGATTCCACTACTTTATAAATTTACAACTTATACTATTCCTCAAATGAAAGAATGAATCAATGTTCATCTTATGAGACACGAAAACATATTACATCTCAAAAAACCACATGCTGGTCAAATAGTACTTTAGAGCAAATTCTTCGCTGCTGTAATAGTAATATTCATATGTTAATTTTAATAATTAAAGTCACACATATTAGCGTAGTATTTTAATTACGTTTTATACAAACATTATTATATATTTTTATATGTGTGATTTATTTAAGATGTGTGACTTTAATGCCCCAAAAATTGAACATCAACAAATAACATTGCGTTTGTATATTTAAGAATTTCAAAAGCTTAGAAAATTCTTTGTCAATGCGTTATCAGAAAGAAAATTATAGATTGATGAAAAACATATAAAACAAAAGCATCCAATTAAATTACAAAAACTTTTTTTATACATTGTTCTATTTTGTAGTATATCATAAGTTTTGTCCGAATTTATGAATAACAAAAAAGTGACCGAATGTTACATGTTATTAAAGATTCATCAATATACTTTTCCTGATTATCTATGACTTCCTTCCATCTATTAACAAGCTTATTAATTACATCACTGTAAAATCCTTTTGGTTTTGATTTGAAGAACTCGCAAATGTCAGTTTCAACATCTTTCTGCATTACAGAAGCTGTTCCTTCCAAATGATTTTGTAAGCTACGAAACACATGGTAGTCTGAAGGGCAAGATCAGGAAGATATAGTGGATGAGGAATTTTCTCCCAATCAAGTTCTTTCGAGCTTTTGTGAGGTGATTCTTGCTATGTGAGGCTGTGCATTGCACTGATGAAACATCACCCCTTTTTGATTTATTAGAACAGGTCTGTTTTTCCTCAAAGCTTGGTTCAAACGCTCTAATTGCTGACAGTAGATTTGAGCATTAATTGTTGCATTAGGTGGCATTTGATAAGTGGCCACTCCTTTGTAAAAAAAAATTCAAAGTGAAATATTTCTATCCGGTTCGGCTGCTGAATTTCCTTTCTTCAACTCATAAAGCATTATATGCGTCGAATGATTCTTAGGTACTTCCATGTTAGTAGGGTCGTAATCAAGCATATTTAAATGTTATAGTTCCGTAAAAACTGTAATTAGTTAAAGTGCCTCGAAACATAAAAACGGAAAAAAAAAATTACACAATATACACAATATTTTTTAAAATTTCGTCCAATTAAAAAACAAAAGTAAAAATTCGGACAGAACTTATAGGATGACCTGATAATTTGACCCAAGGTTCTAATGTATATATTTTTGAAAAGAATATGCGTCACTTTTTAAAGCACGCATATATTGTATAAAAAGTTATATCGATATTATTTTTTTAAATAAATATTGCTTTAATTGTTCTGAAAAGACAATAATTTTAACATTCAATTAAAAATTTTGTATAAATTCTATCTCGAGTATTAACAAGATAATGCATACTTGTGCAGTTTATTAGCCTAATATACTAAAAGATAAATATGTTACCTATCACATATTAACGTAAAGTTGTTTGTGTTTTATTAAATTTCTTTTTGGGTAGAGAAAATTTTCTCCTGTAAAGCATATTCAAATGTAATTAAATAAGCACATCTTAGCATGCAATTAAGGGTGATTTTTAGAAGAGTTCCGTCATCATATTCCAGTCAAATATATTTATAGACAGTTATTTAAAAAAGAAATTGTACTATCTTACAATATAGAAATATATTTTGTTTGCCTTTTCTGCACTCATGAGTATTTTTACTTTTTCAGAAGAAAGTATTACCATTTATTAAAATATATAATTTTTATAAACTTGGACTATATAAGAACTTTAAAAAGTGAATATTATTTTTAAATATATTGAACCCTTGAATCGAAGTATTTATTCTAAAAATCAATTATATAAGAACATCAGGAGGTGTTGATTGAATTTGAAATAAAATAAAATAGGTATAAGATACGTCTGAAAGCCAAATCACAACGCAATATTATTAAAATAAAAAATATTTATTTGTTTTAAAGTGATATATTTCAGAGTCATACTCCTTCCTCAGAATTTTGTACACTTTTTTTCTTTTCTTTACTTTTTTATAATGCGTATAAGATATGTTTGAAAACCGAATCTTAAAAATTATGTAATACTTTTGTAATCTACTGAGTTATATAAGGTTGACAAGAAAGTTCTTACGGTTTTTAATTTTTACGAAATGAATTATAACTTAATGAGTTATGACTATCGATTGAAATGGTTTTTATACTAACATTTTATATTCAAGGTATTTGTTAATTAATTTATAATATACACTGAATTAATCATAGAATAATATTAAGTAAAAAAATTATTAGAACTGTATAAACATTACTTATTAGTGGAATTAAAGGATGGAAAATGTTAAGTATGATATAAGAATGAATGATAAACAAACTGAGTTGACATATCGATGGATTTGCTCAAAGGGCGATAATTCATTCATACTAAAAATTAAATTAATTTTTACCTTTTTCGCTTAAGATTAACAGTTGACGGTAAAGGATTATTTAGCGAAACTCAACGTAATTATAGGTTTAGAATTTACTAATATTAAGAATTATGATTGAAGTAGTAATAAACTTGATTATAACAGTTAAGTGAACTTAATTGGGTATAGTTTCAAATTCAAATTAATAAATAATTTTATATAACCGGAAATTGTAAACAGATTTTTTTTTTAATTTCGTATATGCAAACATGTGTAATTGATTATAATTATTGATGTTATTTTCATAAATATGGATACATTAATTATGATTAATAAATTTACTAATTATCTAATAGAACATTTTTGGCAGAATATACATAAATTAATAGAACTTGTTAGTACGAATAGATGGATTTAGTGACTTTATTTCTAAATTCAAAATGGCGCAATGGAAACATATTATAAGGTATTTACAGCTTCTCTTCCAACTTTCGGATTTTAATCATCTCAAAACGCACTTTATTTTCGTTTGATGGATTAATTGATGCTATTTCTTCTGATGAGTTAAGGGCAAAATAGATTCACTAATTGATATAATAATTAAGAAACTGATTTTGTGCGACGAAATAGATTCTGTCAAGAATTATAAATGTCAACTGAATTAAAGGAACAACAACCTTACTAAAAATATCAAATATAATCTTGAACTGCCGTGAAGATATTATATCGGCTAAGCTTGTCCAGAAAACAGAAGACTTGCTAAAATGTTAAAACATTGGACTGCTGTGAAGTATTGACGGTTAGAATGATAAACTGAAGAACATTCAAATATACTTCATATTGAAAATATTTAATCTTATGATTTGTTATGATGCAAATATCAGTATTTTACTCTTATTTTACTTCAAATTCACTACTTATCATGGCCGATATACCACTCAAGGATAAAGGTTAATAAGTGTGAAGTAGTTAGAAAAACAAATCAGTAATGGTGACACTTGGATAAAGTCTAATTATTTAAGAAGACGGATGAACAAAAATTATTTACAATGGACTTGAAAAGGACCAAGTTATAGTCAGCTGAGAAGTAGCTCAACCGTATCTTGTTTCACAGATGGACAGTTCTAGGAAAGAAACTCTGCTCATGGAATTTACGTTTAGTTTTGGGCAGAGATAGAGGGTAAAGGAAATTGTTGATGCTTGTTGTAGACAAACGAGTATTTGTAACGAACGTTTTACAAGGGGAACTATGGATTGAAGCTCAGTCGAACACCTGCCATCAAAGTAACGATAGAGCAGAAACAGACTCGCAACGTCTCTTCTGCGAGAGAGATTTATTTAACCGGAAGGAGCATATATTGAACCAGAAAGAGCATATAGTTAACCTGAAAGAGCATATGTTTGCGTGATATATAACAGTGTTAGATAAATAAAGCTTTTCTTTATTGATCTGGTGTATTCAATGTAAACAAAAGAATAAAAAAAAACTTACCAATTTCACATGTCTTTCCAACATATTTATTGTCACATTTGCATATAAATTTGCCTTTCATGTTTGTAGAATTGCACGTACCAGAATTTTTACAGGGATTACTTAGACATGGATTCGCTGAAAATAGACAGATGTACATACATGTTTCTACTTTAGAAAAGTTTTAAAACTATATTTCTAAAAGTATTACGACTTATGCCCTTTACAGAAGGATACTACGCTGATAACAATTTTTGGTTGGTTTGGAAAAAAGATTAGATATTTTCTTAAAATTATTTTTCCTATTTTGCGATAGATTTTGAAGAATGTATAACTAAACATTCCAAAAAATAAACATCTTAATACTGCACTATGGAAGATAAATGATTGCAAGAAAGAAATGTATTTATAAAACAAGAAATTTGCACGTTGACTTAAAATTAGAAAAGTAAGTTTTAATAAAAATAAAATGTTTTTAAATAGGTATGAACATGGCCATGCTTAAAAGAAAAGAAAACAATTTTCGCGATCATATTTAAAATTTATTGTATGGTGTATTCTCTGTTCTTGAATAACCGAATTCGATGTAAGAAAAGTAAACTGTAACTTGTTTTTATAAAAACAAACGACGCAATTAAATCAAAGAAGGAAAGAAAAAGGAAAAAAGTGAAACTGAAACGTTTCTAAACCGAAAACAGCACAATTCGTTGTAATAATTGCTACTACTCAATTAATTAATATAAAACACCATGTTTAAATTTCAATATTTTTTTTTTTTTAGTTTTCGATTATTCCAGCATAGAATTATAACCTATGAAGACATCATAAAAAGCAGAAAGTGTATGTTTTGGGAAGCGTCTCGTATTTAGTTTGCAATTGTATACTATATAGCTAAAACACAATAGCAAAGAATTTAAAAGAAGAAAAAAAAATGGCGGTAAAATTATCCTATAAAGTATATTTAGGTGTTTTGTATGCTTTTAGGGCACACCCTAAGAAAATAAACAATTCCATACAAGCTTCTGAAATGACGAACACAACAACTTCATAAAAGGTAACACAGCAAAGGTTTATTAATGAGAATGTGATATTTTCCTTGTCAAAAGCTGGACTCCGGTCACCTGGTACTATCGCGGTAGTAATTCCCCGTGAAATCGTCGATACCGTTAGAAATCACCGAGGTGGAGAGAGAGAACAAAAGGGAGGTCCGTTCTGTTTGGTGTCTCTCTCAGTAAGGACGAGTTGTTCTTCTTCCAACCGGATGCCGGCCGATTTCCTTTGGGGATAGGAAGGATCAATGTGCCGTATCCCTGATTGGTCAATATGTGACCAAATAGCACAGGGGAGAGGCATTGATTCGAGGAAGAAAAAAGTCCCATTTGTTTCTGCTACATAACCCCCTGCTTAGGCTGAAAGCTGACAGAGAAAAAAGTAGCATAGCGAAAAATGAAAATGTCTTTTTTTTTAATTTATTTTTAAGAGAAAGAAAAAATGTTCTTACTTTTGTGTGAAAAGTTGGGGAATATTTGCAACTTTTTGTAATAGCATATTTTTTCTTTTGAAAAGGGAAACAAGGAAAAAAATATTTTCTTAACAGAAGTACAAATTTTTACACAGTCTCTTTGGCCAATGTATCCATCGACCACTACATGTAGTGGTGACATGATTGTCTTCATTTGGAGCATTTACTTCAGGTGTATGCATGTTTTGATGCTGTGTGTATGTAAGGGAGATGTGTGGCTCGTGTGTTTTTGTGTCAAGAAAGGCTTTTTTTACTCTATCAATAGAAACAGTTTCTCTTTTACCACTGATATCTAAAGTAAAAAGTTTATCGGTACGTGAAAGCATGCGATAAGGGCCAGTATAAGGTGAAGTTAGGGGGACTTTCACGGCGTCCTTTCTAAGAAAAACATGAGTCCAAGACGAAATGTCCTTTGGGACCGAAGATCTAATGGTCTGTTTCCTAGTGTGCATCGGTGGGAGCTTACTAAAATAAGCTTGCAGTCTGTTGACATCAGGGTTGCGGAGTCGGATGGTGAAGTCCGACTCCGACTCCTTGAATTCCTAAAATGCCGACTCCGACTCTGACTCCGACTCCAACTCTTTTGATATCTTAGACTCCGACTCCAACTCCCGACTCCCGACTTTGACTCCCGACTCCTTGACCACTATGTGGAAATCTATTCTGCAGATCCATATACCAGCCTCCCATTCCTAATCAGCATTTTATAATTACTTTTCATGTATATCATTTTTTATACTTAACATTCACTTGTATGATAAATATACTCACATATACACTCTACCAGCTTTATTTATTTAACGTTAACTTATAACAAGGCATATCACAACATGGACAAAAAAGGCTATTTTTTGGGACCATGTCTAGGAAAGATTAGCAAGATGTCGGTTTAAACTTCTGCATATCAGTACAACCAGGAAAGCAGGTAACAGGAAGGAATTCCAAAGTCCAGCTGTTCAAGGGAAGAAACTATTAGAATAGAAAGCTTTTTGGCACCTAGGGACCTCAACAGTGAAAGGGTGAGATCTTATTACTAAACGGGTTTGTCGGAGATATGTACGGGGTACAAGTGCAACGAGTTCATCAGAACACATTCCATTAAAACAGGCACAGAGATGCAACATTGTGACGATAAGACAAGAGCTGAAGCTTAGTTGATAAAGTGGGATCGATTAGATTGACAACTTTTTTTTGGAACCTATCCAAGATGGAGAGGCTAGTGGTAGATGCACCAGCCCAGATGTGGCAACAATACTCCATGCATGAGCGAATGGTGGCCTTGTAGAGGTACGGAATACTCTCAGGTGTGAGTAGTCTTCTAGCTCGATAGAGGGAACCCACCATCTTTGCAGCAGTCTTTGCAATGTCCTCTATGTATTTGTTCCAGTTCATATTGCCCACAATATAAAATATGGTAAAATAGTCCCAAAAAAGGAGTTTAAAGGTAGAATTCTCAGGTTCGGTGTTTTTTTCATCGATGTAGGTGGTTTGAGAGGTGTCTTGTAATTGTTAAAGGAGAGCAGCTTAGTTTTACTCGCATTAAATATTACCATCCATCTGTGTCCCCATTCAACTATGGTCTGGAGGTCATTTTCTAATGATTTTGCCATTATCTTAGATTTATGTACATCTTTTCTTCCCTAATGCATGTTATAGAGTATTGTATCATCAGCAAATATACCCATCTCGGACACAATATGATCAGGGAGGTCGTTTTTGAATATCAGGAATAATAATGGTCCAAGGATTGACCCCTGAGACACTCCTGCATTAATGTTATGCTGCTTGGATGTATGTCCATGAATGACAACCTGTATACTTTTATTGTCTAAGATGGATCTAATAATATTTAGTATACGTCCAGTTATAATGTACGATTTAATTTTCATTAGCAATCCTTTGTGCCAGACTTTGCCAAAGGACTTGGATGTATCATGTATCGCAGACATGAGAAGGGGTGATTTTTACATCATCTAATGTGGCTTTAGTCTTCATCGGGAAATTTGGAAGGGAGTTGTTTGTTGGTTCTAAGGTGGAGTTAGAGGCAATCGCCAGGACAGCAGTTCACCTTCTTAGTTACCATGCATGCAACCTTCTGGTTGTTGCTCAGTGGAGGAATTACTGATTGTCCTTTATTCACTACACTAGTATAGATTTTTCAGAAATGACGAGTCTCTATCTTTGGCAGTTCTATGCGTTCCCTGATTATTTCAGCATGCTTTCTTTTGCCTGTCACTATTTCTCTTTTACAATAATTTCTAGCATCTACGAATTTTGCCTATTTGTATTTGACTTATGATGTACAAACTGGCGGAATGCATGCTGTCTTTGTGTCATAGCAGCTTCACGGTCTGTAGTGAACCATGGGAGTGAGTGGGGCTTGCTATAATACTTTCGTGTAGGAACATGTGCTTCAATTCCCGCTTTGCACCATTCAGTTGTCTTATTGGCACTGTTTAGCAGGAAGAGAGAAGATATCGGTCCATGGGGCATCTCAGATGTGTTCTCTAATGATTTCTCAGTAAGCCCTGTTAGTACCTTGTGGTTTTAAGCAATAATTCCTCACCTTGAGATTGGGATTTAAATGTGATATCAACTGATACCACGAGGTGGTCTGGGTTTCCAAGTGGACTGTGGGCATCAGTCATACAATCCTTAAGTACTGTGGTGAGGAATAGGCCTAGAAGTGAAACCTGCTGAGGTTCACGATATGGTAGGCCAGCTGGAAACATTACTGTCTATGTGAGGGAATGGGCTATATGGAGCGTCCATCTGTGTAACCTGAGAAACCAAGCCAATTTTTATGGTGAACATTAAAGTCACCAAACGCATGTATTTGGGCATTACTATCTAAGGAGTGCTGCATCTATACTTTCAGAGACATGATCGATTAGGGTACAATCCTGATTGAGGAAAAACAACAGAGAAAATATAAGTAACTAACGCAGTGATGAAATGTTAGTCAAAAGTACATAAAAGCCTGGTCATCCGATTCAAGATTTTTCTCTCTAATTTAAGGGAGGGTGCTACAAATATAGACTCTTAAGTGCGTGCATACATCTATCAGAGTCCTTACAGCAAAGAGGGAGGTATCCTGTAATGCTAAAGAAGTTGGAGGGGATTGAAGAGTGTAAGTTTATTTCACTTAATGCTAAGATATTAGTGACATGCAATATGATTTCCATTCTGCTAGATCGACAGCAGATGTGGTAATGGTTATATCTCATAGGATTAGCGAATCTCACAATGGAGGCTTCCTTTCTAGGGCAATTACTCTTGACATATCAAAGACCTTTGATTGGGTATGGCATAAAGGCCTACTTAACAAGATCTCCAGCTACGGTATAGCTGGAAATGTTTTTTCAATTATTAAATCATTTCTCTCTGATAGGTTCATAAGAGTAGCGGTGGATGAGCAGAAATCAGAAGATCACTGATCTACATCAGTGATCTTCCAAATCACATCCTAAGATCATTCGAAGACATTTATGCTGATGACATTACCATCTATGTCAACACATCAAAGGCCGTAAATGACCAAGTTCTCTCTGATTCTCTCTCATCTTACTTGGAGCATGTTGTGCAATGGGGAAAGAAGTGGCTGGTTTATTTTGATGCATCTAAAACCAGACTTCTATCTTTATATAATCAACGCTCTGATCTCCTATCTGGTATCAATTGAAATGAATGGCTCCATGTTTTGACAAGCTTCTGGGCTGGAAAAATGGTGGGACTCTTCTAGCGCTCCAGTAGATATCTCACTGCTGATGCAATTCTCTACATAAGTAAGAGTCAGGTACATCCACAGATGGAGTACTGTTGCCACATCTGGGCAGGAGTAGCTGGAAAACTCTTATCATATTTTGACAAAGTTCAAAATAGCCTTTGTAACCTGGTGGGGGTGCCTTTTTCTCTTCCCTGCAACCTCTTCCCACAGAAGAGACGTTACAAGCCTGACTTTACTCTATCACTATTTTCATGGCAGGTGCCTGTCTGAGCTCCAATCTATGGTCCCTCCTCGCCAAACTTTAATGAAAAACACTCGTCTATCTGAAACCACTATCAATAATTTTCCTCACTCTTTATTTGTCCCTAAACCTAAACGATGATTCCATGAATGAACAAAGCTTCTTTCTTAGAACTGCATGCCTGTGGAACTCTCTTCCATTTGCCTGCTTTCCAGCTGACTACAATTTGATCATATTCTTTTTGGAAATCATAATTTCTCATTCTATGACTAAGTGTAATGTTTAAATATAAGGCCTAAACTGGCCACATGTATATTGTTACTGATATATGTTACTAAAATAACTGGCACAAACGTTATTTCTAAATGTCTGCTTTACTTTGCCTCCAAGATGCCTTCCTGTCTGTTTTGCATGATAAACATACTCTTAAATCCTCGCTAAATCCCTGCATATCTATATTGTATATTAATGCTGTATTCTTGTAAGTTCTATCATCTCTCCTGTTTCAACTTGACAAAAAAACAATTGCTCTTCTCCCCAAGCTGATATAAAATCACATACTTTGCATGTACCTTGAGAGGAGGGTTTAGCTTCCGGTCCTAAACTTTAGTAGGCTGACCTTTTCAAAATCGATAAATACTAAATATCTATAGATATAGTGTAGCGGCGGAAAAAAAGAAAAATGCAGGGAAATGGAGGGGGGAGGGGAGTAGGTGAGGTCAGAAGCAAAAGTGGTTTGACCGCCCCTCATGAGGATTTCAGATTAGTCAGCTCAGATCCCCCCGCAAGGGAGGAGAGCAGCGAAGGAAGACGCAGTGGATGTTAGCAGGTCAGAGTGCCACGTCGCAATTAAGAGAGAGAGGGGATAGCCATCTCTGCCCAGAGAAGGGAGGAGAAACGAAACACCCGCCCTACCCACGTCACCCTACCCACAAACAACCCCAAGGAAGCGAGAAAGTGAACCCGGCCTGCTCAATCCACTGGGAGAGCAGCAAAGGAAGACAAAGTTTGGTCCTGGCAGGTCAGAGTGCTGCACAGGCAATTAAGATGGGAGAAAGTAGACCATTTCAACCTGCCGGAACAGATACTACACTTTGATCCTGGCCAAAAGGCCAAGAAAAGGGTATTTATTTGCTCCCCCACCGAGCAAATTAGGCACAAGGCCGATTTTTTATGCGAGGAGTGAAGGGGAAATGGGGACCAACTCCCCGGGGAGTAGAGGAGCTGGATAATGACAATTGGTATGAAGGGTTGCCCCTACATTGACCAAGGTCTTATATGTGGGGTTTTCCCGACATATGGTCTTTGCTTGCAGTATCTGCCGAAACAGATACTACACTTTGATATATTAAATTTGTTATTCACAGGAAGAAAAATTAAATTGGGAAAATGAACAAAAATCTTAGGCACAAGGCTAACTACACTTTGATCTTGGCCAAAAGGCCAAGAAAAGCTTAAAAAGCTAAGAACAACATCTATTAAGAACAGACCTTTGATCTTAACTAAAAAGGCCAGGCACAAAAGTGTTATGGACAGACCGACCGACCGACCGACCGACCGACGCACGGAGTGACTTATAGAGTCGCTTCCACGTGACTAAAAATCTGTAACAAAAGTGGAGAAACATATATTACAAAAATCCGTAGAAATAAAAATAACATAATTAACTAAATTTGATATGCAAAAATATATAATCTGCCTCCCAGGCCGTTTTTAAGTTTCGTAAAGTTGAATTGCTATAAAGATTGTCTATATAAAAATTTAAAAAATGTTTTAGTGCGATAACATAGGATTCAAAAGTGCACATTGCATAATAATTTACTTGTACCCCTTCAACGTACATATCCCCGACAAACCCGCTTAGCAATAAGCTTCACTGTTGTTGTCCCTAAATGCCAGAAAGCTTTCTATTCTATTCTAATAGTTTCTTCTCTCGAACAGCAAGACTTTGGAATTCCCTTCCTGCTGCCTGCTTCCCTGGCTGTATTAATATGCAAACGTTTAAATGTAACATAAACAAATATCTTGTTAATCTTTCCTAGATATGGCCCTAAATAGTAGCCTCTTACGTCAAAGTACCGATATACGTTGTAAGGGGCGAACATGAGTAAAAAAAAAAAAAATTAAAATTAAAAAAATAAGTTTTATTTGAATCGCTAAATGTAACGAAGTGGGAAATTTTAGAAAACTTGTACAAGTAAGAATATTGAATATATGAATAAAATGAACTCATTTTTTCCCGTCTGATTTTGACATTAATAGGATTAAAAATCAAGATATTTCATGCAAATATAATATGCACAAACGGCAGAACAATATCTGAGGTGTGTTATAGGCTTATTATTTCTCAAATTCCTCGATAATCTTAGATTTCTATACTTTTTCTGCTGAGAAGTTACGGCCAAAATCGGTTAAGATCAATGAAAGTGGTAAAATATTTTCTCTCTAATAAATTCCTTCTCCCCCTGCCATCACTTAACACCGTTTGGGGATCGTTCACAAGGAACAGTTGAGAAGAGAACACCGGTTTGGCTTCGTAGTTCTTTCATGTGAAGTTATCACTAAACTAAGCTGCAGTGCTCTGTGGCGTAGTGGTTAGCGTGCTGGACAATTCACATTATATTTTCACGTTCGCGCCGACCTACCGTAGTCGTTTTTTTTGTTTTTTTTCCTAAACAACTGGAATGGACTTTTCTTGGTGGCCGAACTGTTAACGTTGCAGATGTTTTTTTTGTTTTTTTTCACACTTTATTTTCCTACTTTTACTCATGACTCCGGGTTTGATCCTTCCTACTTACCTACCATAACATTTTTTAAAACTCCCTCCCCCGTCCTGGAAACAAACACTCGAGCAACGCCGGGTACCCCCGCTAGTTATTAATAAAAAATAAATTTGCTGTATCTGGCAAGTGTTTTGGGGTAATTTTCTAAGCTTCTGGTCCACAACTGCTGCCTGATCTCTTCCTGATACGTTGTTAAGAGTTCCCTATAACATACGAAACTTCTTGTCGACTTCATCTGTCACTGATAGCTTTTGTTATCTCTACTCAGTTGACAATTTCTAATGCCAGTGGTAGAACAATGTTTGAACGAAATCAAAGTGTTCAGTGTTTAAATTTTAAAGAGATCAATGATACTTGAGTTTTTGATAGGTTTCTAAAAGAATGTTCGATTTCTGGTTTTTTTTAACAATAGAAACTACAATTACCACATACATATTTACTAGTAAATATAATTATGTGTTCATGTAATAATACAGATATACAAACACATAAAATTAATAATCTAAAACCTTTACATTTTTTTAAAGTATTACAGAATATGCATTCTATAAAAGAAATACCATTACTTTACACTAAATGACATGGAGAAAAAAACAATTTAATTTTTATTAGTGTTATTTTTTATGAAAAATAAATCGACTTCGTTTGTTGGACATGTTGGTACGGGTTTAGGTTCTTCCAAGTCCCAAAACTACCGACCAGCTTTAATAATTACTAAACGTACAACAAGTATAAACGACAAGAATTTATTAACAAACATGAAAACATGACAACACTGCAATTCAGAACATTAAGGTAAAAAGATTACTCACTTCAATAGTGAGGTTTACAGGAGGAGTGAGGACTGTATTCTAGAGTTGTACTCTGCCTGTCCAACATTGTCTTTTAGGAGAAGAACTTTTTGCGTCCGTGCCTCATGTGTACGGACTCTCCTCTTCTTTTTTCAAGGGACCTCACTCCTTACCCTACACCGGTAATCCGGTGCTCTTATTTATTCCCCTACAGTACTCCCCCCCCCCCAAAATACGGAGTACCTGAAATAAATGGGCAACATTTTTAATTTTATTTAAACCGTCACAAAATTTTTTAAATGTGCTGGCCATCTGACATATCTACCTGACCGTGTCTTTTTCTTTTCTACTTTCTGAAGCGTCATATCTACTGGCATGGCATTTGGGGGTGATACTTTCAGATATGTCTCTTCCAGTGCTGCGGGTTTTAACCTGTCTACAGAAATGTTTTGTTCCTCATTCTTGATAAGCACCTTGAAAAACTTATTTTGTCTCTCCACAACCTTAAAGGGGCCACGATACGGCGGTTGCAGGGAATGCCTCCTTTCCGTATCATGGATAAAAACGTGCGTGCAAGTCTCTAAACCCTTAGGTACATATGGGACCATGTTCCTATTTGAGCCTGAGGGAGAATATGCCATCTTAGCCATTTTTGTTGTTAGCCGGTCGACAAACGCTGTCATGTCCATAACTTTTTTTGGTGCTTCAAAAAAATATTGTGCTGGCAACCGCAATGTGGTTCCATATAGAGCCTCCGCTGCTGAGCACTCCATATCTCTTTTCACCGTTGTCCGCAGTCCCAACAATATTAGTGGCAGATGTTCTAACCACCTTGTATGGTCCGTAAGCTGTGCCCGTAAGGAGGCTTTCAGACTGCGATGTAGTCGCTCGACCATGCCGTTTGCCTGGGGGTGATAAGCCGTGGTGTGTATACTCTTGGTGCCCAAAAGTTTTGCAAGTTTATGAAAAAGGTCTGACTCGAACTGTCAACCTCTGTCTGATGTAACATTTTGTGGTACACCGAATCTGGCCACCCAGCCAGCAAGGAATGTCCTGGCAGTTGTGTATGCCGTCATGTCTGGCATCGGTAGAGCTTCAAACCATCGTGAGAATCTGTCGATACATGTCAGCAGATAGCACTGACCTTCACATGTCGGAAATGGTCCGGTGATGTCGATATGAATGTGCTGAAATCTCTCATCTGGAACTGGAAACGTGCCTAGAGGAGCCCGCGTGTGATGACCGACCTTGGATTTTTGACACTCCACACACGTTTTCGCCCACGCTCTTGTATCAGCTTTTATTCGCGGCTAGACATATCGGTCTGTTAGTAGCCTTATAGAGGCATTGGCCCCTGAATGCGATAGACCGTGTACTGCCTTAAATATGTCTTTGCGTAGCGATGCTGGAACGTATCGTCGCAGTTTGTTTGTGATTGTGTCACACACAACTTTTGTGTGGCTGGTAGGGTTGGTAATTGTCACTAGGTTCAATGAAGTTGGATTATTCTGCAGGAGATTTTGTAAATGTTCATCCTTCTGTTGTTCTTTAGACAAGGTGTTGACGTCAATTGCCGGCTGCAACAGGAAGGAATTAATTCCCCGCGATAAGGTGTCTGCTGGGATGTTGTCTGCTCCCTTGATGTGCCGGATATCCAATGTCAATTGAAGGATATAATCCATCTGGCGAATCTCTCTGGGAGAATATTTGTCCGAGGAAGACTGTAAAGCGCCTAACAGGAGTTTGTGGTTCGTGAGGATATGGAACTGCTGACCTTCCAAGAGCTGCCGGAAATGGCGTATCACGGAGAATGCAGCTAACAGCTCCCTGGAAAATGTACTATAGCGTTTCTCAGTCTCTGTTAATTTTTTTGAGAAAAAGGAAATGGGTTTCCAGTCCGCATCACATTTTTATTGTAGGACCGCTCCAATTCCAATTGCGGATGCATCCACTGCTAGGCACAGCTCCTGGTTGGGTTGGATGTGAGACAATTTTGCAGTCTCCTGCAACATAGCCTTGATCTTGTTGAATGCTTCTACCGCGTGCTCTGAAAATACAATGTCACACTTCCTCACATTTGTCAACAAACTTGTCAATGGTAAAAGTACTTGTGCACAGTGAGGTAAGAACCTACGATAAAAGTTTATCAGCCCCAAGAATTGACGCAGCTGCCTCATTGTGGCAGGGATAGGGAAATTTTGAATGGACTTGACCATCTCTGGTGATGGGGATATTCCCCCCTCTGAAATATGGTGTCCTAAAAAAATTACTTCGGATTGACCAAAATCACATTTTAATGGGTTTAGGACTATCCCATATTGCTTCAAACGTTCGAAGACCTGTCGCACATGACCGATGTGTTCCTTTCTAGTTTGGCTAGCAATAAGTACATCGTCAATATATGCACAGACGAATGGCAAATCTGACAACACCTGGTCTATGAACCGTTGGAATGTTTGTGCTGCATTCCGCAACCCAAAAGGAACTCGCATGAACTCGAACATCCCGAATGGGGTGATGATAGCCGTTTTAGGAATGTGTTCGGGCTCCACCGGTATTTGGTGATATGCTCGAATTAAATCCAATTTTGTAAAAAAACGGTTATTTTGAGCCACTGCTGTCACGTCCTGGACATGTGGTACTGGGTATCTATCTGGTTTAGTGACTGCATTCAGTGCTCTGTAGTCCCCACATGCCCGCCATGTGTTAACACCTTTGTTGACAAGATGAAGAGGTGAAGCCCATTCGCTCTTTGAAGGGCGAACTATGCCTAACTTTATCATTTGCTGAAATTCAGCCTTGGCCGCTGTTACCTTTTCTGGTGCTAAGCGCCTAGCTTTGCTATGAACGGCCGAACCATTTGTTTCGATATAGTGTGTGGTGGAGTGTGGCAAAACGTCCCTATGGAAAGAAGGCACTGAAATTGAAGGGTATTCCTTCAAGAGACTCAGAAAATCGTTATCCTGGTTTGCATGTGCCACTGCTGGACACAATGGAGTACCAGTCCTAACTACCCCACACGCTGTGAGATGCGTTTCTGGATCTTTCAGACACTGGCCTGTTATATCCACCACCAAACCGAACGCCTGTGAAAAATCGGTACCTAAAATAGCACTGTCTACATCCGCCACTATAAAAATGTGGGTAGTTCTATGCAGGCCTAAATTAAGGTCCATACACTTCTCCTCATATGTGTGTATTAACGAGCCATTCACAGCTCGTAGTGTGAATTTACAGGGAGGGGATTTCTTGTCGGCTGCAGTTGCAGGAATGAGAGACACCTGTGCCCCGCTGTCCACCAAAAAGGACGTACCTGAGTTTTTGTCTACCACATACAATAGGCGGCCTGAACAAGATGCACCGACAGTTGATGCCGCATTCTTCTGTCAGTTTAAGCTTTTCCCGAACTCTTGTAACTACAAGGTGGGATACAGGAATTTGCCTTCTCCCCAAATTTCTTGTGCTTCCAGCAAATGGTCCTATCCTGCCTCCATTCTCTGGAGTGGCTGCACGCCCCCCCCCGCCTTTGCTTATTCTCGAGGGTAAGTCTCGCGATGTCCTCCGCCATTTTGTTCATGCGAGCTTCCAATCTGGTCTGTCCCTCTATTAGTTTGGAGAGTAGCTCGTCTTTCTCCGATGTCTGAACGCCAGCCACCGTTGACGACCGTGTCGACATTATATCGGCAATATGGTCGGCTATCTCAGCCACTCGTTCCACTGGCATAGATTCATCTTGTGCAGCTATTACCACCTTATACTCGGTTGGTATGCGCTGTAGGAAGATGTGTTTGACAATATTATTATCCATTGTCCCTTCAGCCAACTTCTGCAGGCGCTTTAGAAACTGTGACGGCGTGCTATCCCCCATCGTTTCCTGTTCTAATAATTGTGAGATTCGGCTGTGTGCTGAAACTGACACAGCAGTTGTCACTCTTTTCCGTAGGGTGTCATATGGTTTCTCCGTAGGAGGAGATATAATTAGGTCTCTCACCTCGACGATAACATCCTGAGGTAATATAGTCGCCACATGGCAAAACTTTTCAGTCCGTCCTGATATCGTTTTCTGCCGAAAATATAAATCTAGCTGTGCGAAAAACAAAGCAGGGTCATTCCGTACATCCGTTGGAATCAGACTGAATGTGGGCGATGCCATTTCACATTTATTTATGATTTTTATTTTATTATTATTATTTATTTTTATCTTATTTATTTATTTATAGCGACAGTTAGCTAGATGAGACCGTATAGTAGTAATAGTAGGGACAGAGCAAGAGGAAGACGAAGTGTGACGTAGTGTTCACATCAGCCAATCACGAGACTGGCGCCGCGTGCAAATTGAAGAAGACGCGGTCGGCCATATTTGTTGTGCGAGAAAAATGTGAATATCCCGATGAAAGGGTAACGATACTTGTATAAAATAAATCTCGGCACAAAAACTTAACTAGTCATTATTTTTTTATTTTTTTTATTTTTAACTTACGTACGTAAATGTTTTGTTTATTTATTTTTAACTACTCTGACGCCGGGATTCATGTTATGGATTATTTTTATTTAAAAATAAACTTTAATTTTACGCATTTTCCTTTTGTTATTAAAACATAAAAAAACGTTGCTTTGCGTATTCTATGTTGCTAGTTGGGGTCACCACTGTTGGTATGGGTTTAGGTTCTTCCAAGTCCCAAAACTACCGACCAGCTTTAATAATTACTAAACGTACAACAAGTATAAACGACAAGAATTTATTAACAAACATGAAAACATGACAACACTGCAATTCAAAACATTAAGGTAAAAAGATTACTCACTTCAATAGTGGGGTTTACGGGAGGAGTGAGGACTGTATTCTAGAGTTGTACTCTGCCTGTCCAACATTGTCTTTTAGGAGAAGAACTTTTTGCGTCCGTGCCTCATGTGTACGGACTCTCCTCTTCTTTTTTCAAGGGACCTCACTCCTTACCCTACACCGGTAATCCGGTGCTCTTATTTATTCCCCTACAGACAGTTGGTACACGTCCATTAAGGTGACGGGATGGATCAATCACTGATAACCTTTGTGGTCTCTGCTTAGTTGACAGCTTCCAGCGCCAACAATAAGACACAGATTGTTCAGGTTAATATATTTCAGTTAATGAGTGATCGAGCGGCAAGTAATGTTCAACACGGAATTTAATTTAATCGCACAAGCTTTATATTAATCTATTTTACAAATCCTTCAATGTTACAATTGAACTGAACTATTCTAATTTTGAACTGAACTATTCCCATTTTGAACTGAACTATTCTTATTTTGAACTGAACTATTCCCATTTTGAACTGAACTATTCTTATTTTGAACTGAACTATTCTTATTTTGAACTGAACTATTCTTATTTTGAACTGAACTATTCCCATTTTGAACTGAACTATTCCCATTTTGAACTGAACTATTCTTATTTTGAGCTGAACTATTCTTATTTTGAACTGAACTATGTTCGATTTCTGTTTTTTTAACAATAGAAACTACAATTACCACATACATATTTACTAGTAAATATAATTATGTGTTCATGTATTAATACAGATATACAAACACATAAAATTAATAATCTAAAACCTTTACATTTTTTAAAGTATTACAGAATATGCATTCTATAAAAGAAATACCATTACTTTACACTAAATGACATGGAGAAAAAAACAATTTAATTTTTATTAGTGTTATTTTTTATGAAAAATAAATCGACTTCGTTTGTTGGACAGTTGGTACACGTCCATTAAGGTGACGGGGTGGATCAATCACTGATAACCTTTGTGGTCTCTGCTTAGTTGACAGCTTCCAGCGCCAGCAATAAGACACAGATTGTTCAGGTTAATATATTTCAGTTAATGAGTGATCGAGCGGCAAGTAATGTTCAACACGGAATTTAATTTAATCGCACAAGCTTTATATTAATCTATTTTACAAATCCTTCAATGTTACAATTGGACTGAACTATTCTAATTTTGAACTGAACTATTCTTATTTTGAACTGAACTATTCTTATTTTGAACTGAACTATTCCCATTTTGAACTGAACTATTCTTATTTTGAACTGAACTATTCTTATTTTGAACTGAACTATTCCCATTTTGAACTGAACTATTCCCATTTTGAACTGAACTATTCCCATTTTAAACTGGAAAAGGCATATATTACAAATCCTTCAATGTTACAATCGTTACAATCTCTTTTAAATACAATTCTGTTATGCATAATCCGCTTCACAAAATATCTTTCAAATACGAAAGTAACATTTGTTTTCTCATATCTATTAATGTATAACAATGTTTATACAAAATCAAAGTGTTCAATCTTTTAATATTAATAGAATTAATGGCAAGTATGTTTTGATTGTTTTCTAACAAAATAAATAATTATTCGTTTTGTTTTTATTGCAATGCAAACTACATATGCTGCATATTTGCTATTAGATATATTATGTGCATACAAATAATCATGTTATCTCTTTCATATTGTATATATAGAATATGAACAATAAACATAAAAAATAGAACTCACCAATTTCACAATTATCTCCTACAAAGTTCTTCGTACAAGTGCATGTATAATTGTCATTCGATGAATTTGGAATACACATGCCATTATTTTTACATGGTTTCTTGTCACACGGACCCTCTGAAATGATACGAATGTACAAACATATACACACACACACACACACACACACACACACATATATATATATATATATATATATATATATATATATATATATATATATATATATATATATGTTCTCGCAAAAAAAAAAAAAATAAAATTGAACATTTTGTATTCCTGCAAGAAAACGAATAAAGAAATGGTTTAAACTTTTATACTTTTCGTAATCATTTTTTTTTACACACACACACACATATAAATACACACACACATATAAATACACACACACACGCATATATATATATATATATATATATATATATATATATATATATATATATATATATGATGGCAGCAAATTTGCTTTCGAACATTGCCATCACTCGATATAGCAAAAAAAAAAAAAAACATTCAGTGATGGGCCGCACGAATGTGGCTTTTAAACCCTGCTAAACGCTGGCATTCCTTAGCACACATTGTACAGACATGTGCACCACTAGCAGCACGTTCTTGCTGTTCTTTTTTATGCAGGATCAAATGCCGTTTCAAACCGCCTATCGTTTTGTACATCCGCCCGCAGTTGACACAGGTTAGCTCTGGCAACTCAAGACTGCTTTGTTGCCCACTGCGCCGATGAGTAGACTGGTGACTCATCAGCCCAGCTCTGCTCAGACATATTCTTCCGCATTCCTCACACTCGACCAATTTGGCGCCCCCTCCCATCCACGGCTCCTTTCACTCTCCCTTTCCGGATATCGCGCTACAGCCGCTCATACTGGGTTCGATCCACCTCAAACTTGCCCACACCTCCCCGCAAGGTCCTTCTCCACCCTCCGCGATCCAAAGCAAGACTCTTCCAGGTTCTTTCATCAATCTCACATTCTTTAAAACTGGATCTGAAACAATCTTTAAATCTCAATTTTGTTTAACAATTTTCATGCCTTGGATGAAATGCTTTTCTAACTTGTATATCTATAATATAAAGCTGAATGTGTGTGTGTGTGTGTGTGTGTGTGTGTGTGTGTGTGTGGTCACGAACAGGCTCCTATATTGTTGACTATTTAAAAAAAACTGATTACATATAATGATAGAAGATGTATCGAGACACAGGAATGGGTATGTTTGATCTGGCAGAATGGTGGTTCATTAAAATTGGGAGGGGGGTCCACGTTTGCGTCTGGTCCACAAAATATGGAAATAAAACATTAAAAAATTAAAAAAAAAACGTTTACAAGCGTTTTTGATATAGCTGTACATAATAATACTTTGATAAGTATGTTTTAACTTAAATAGGGATGGGATAATAAAATTGTGGGGTCTGCGTTCGCGCCTAGCCTCCATAGAATGGAAATAGGCACAAACTTTAATAAAGACTTTTCATATCTATCTGCGTAAGTATACTTTGATAATTATGTTTCAGTTTGAAGAAATATGGTATAATAAAATTAATGGGTGTTCGTTCGCACCTGTCCTCTATAGAATGGAAATATGTCACAAAGTTTAACAAGGTTTTTTAATATAGATCCAGAGAATATTGTGATAAGTGTTTCAGTGTGAAATGGTATAATAAATTATGGGATTTATCTATTTTATTTTTACTTTCATCATATTTTGCTTTGGTTGTGATACCCCCAAATTCGAAGCTATCTCTTTACAACCCTTCCTTTTCATAACCTATCATACTTTCATAAATCAGAGTCCATTTTCTGTAGGCTGTTTTTGAACCCAGTCAACCTAAACATATAAAAAGTTGCTCTGTAATAATGTGCATGGACGAAATGCTTCACTTGTCCCTCATCAACGGAGATACCTTCGATTTACCTGACACGACATTTTAAGACTTTTATAAGTATATTAATATACATACCGCATCCAATAAGTTTTTTCCATTGAACAGGGGAATTTTGTTTTGCACATTCGTTTGCCAATCTTTCAAATGCACCGCACATGTCTTTTCTGGTGTTATTGCTCATACAGACGTCGAATTTGCAAGAATCAATAAAGTTTAATACACTTTGTAAACCAATCACATTGATGCATGATTTAAATGGGTCGGCGAACACCTGGAAGCATTTTTTATTAGCATCGCATTTATTTGAGACAGCTTTTGCACGACACCTTCAAATAAAGTGAAATATAATTTACTTTTCTCATAAAAAATAACACATAATTACTTCTGCAAAATCAAGATTCTCTTTACAGACAAAGACATGTCTAATAGGAGCTTTAAAGTAACAAAATAACAATATCAGTAACAATTAACAAAGAAATTAATGTAGGAAGATTTTTTTAAGGATGCTTTAGAAATTTAATATATAAACGTAATAATAAAATTAAATTTACATAATATAATTTAGATTGACATTTAAAATGAATTAAAATTTGAAAAAAAAAATGCAAAGAAAATACCATATTGAATATTTAAAAATGAGTTATAATAATTTGAATAGAGTTATAATATAGTCACGATTTCATACTTGATTTGCTAACACACACACACACACACATATATAATATCAAGTTATAATGTTCATATATATATATATATATATATATATATATATATATATATATATATATATTAAGGCTTCCTTCAGTCTTGACAGACTATGGACACCTTCAGTAAGGGTGCCTGTGTGTGGAATTTTTGTGGCAGGAGTTGCGCAATCTCCAACCACACCTCTCCTGAGTCGACATTATTGAATACCAGTGGCAAGTGGAGGTTCAGGACGATTGGAAACAATGCCGAGATAATCGGAAAGCACATACAGTATCAAGAATATATAAATGTCTTCCTTCAGTCTTGACAGACTATGGATGCCCACTGGAAAGAACATACAGCGCCTAGAATTCCCAAATGGTCACCCATCTGGTACTAACCAGGCTCGACATTGCTTAACTTCAGCGATCTGACGGGAACCGGTGTGTCAACGTGATTATCTATATATCTATAAAAGCAAAAATGTGTGTGGACACTAGGAACCGTTTTGATTGGCTAATCTAATAATCAGAACACCTCATAAACGATGATTCCAGTCGTCTTAATTTCAGCATCAAATGAAAGACAATAATTTATTGTTAATCTTGAGGGGTGTTAATTTTTTCTAAGTGAATATTTACAAAAATAAAATTATACGAAACTACCATCAAAAGACATTGTATATACTAAAATTACCATTTACATCCAAATCTTACGTCTGGTTTCTATAGCAACACACCCGCACGCACATATACGCGCACTGACGGCTTGCTTAAATTATTTATAGATTTAAGAAATATTATTTTGAATTTTGAAATTCTCTTGTATTTAATTTTTTTTTTACATTTTTGAACTGTTTTTTAAACTGACTTTTTTAAATTAAACAATTACCGTAAAATTTTAAGCAATGACAAATTATTTAAAAAATTCTTTACACGTGTGTTTCCTATTTAAAAAACAAAAATGGTTTCTTTTCGTCGATTAAATTATTTTTTCTTTGGTTACACAGCGTTTGTAACCGAAGAAATAATAAATTTATCGACGAAAAGAGATAAATAATTTTATAAATGCATACAAAGCAGAAATCAAGCGTGCAATAACTTTTTTATTATTATTGTTTATTATTGTCTGAAATTCTTTCCTTTTGTTGAAATAATTAATTATATCACATTTTACTTGCATGCAACTTTTCCTTTCAGCTGGTTTGCTAGGATGGTCAAATTCATTTGACTGTTCTCGATAATTTACAGAAATTACTTAATTGATATAGAAATTGTATAAAAAATATATATGTATAAACAATTATATACATATGTATAAATATATATATATGTATAAATATATGTATATATATGAATATATATATGTATAAATATATATATATATATAAATATATATATACATATATATGCATAAATATGTATATATGCATAAATATATATATGTATAAATATGTATGTATGAATATATATATGCCTAAATATATGTATATATATGAATATATATGTATAAATATATATGTATATATTTAATTAAATTTATTTGAAATTATTACTTCTGACATCGATTTTTTATGAAGCGAGTAGAGTTATTTTTATATGTTCCGAAGTTCGAAAGATAAAAAAGGACAAACTCTTCCCAAATAAATAAATTTGGTAATCGCAAGACAGAAAGATGTTTTGCTTTATTTATAAATATTCAATACTCTTGCATAATTTGACCCAGATTCTCGGGAATTCGCGTCAGGTATGGGACGGGCGAGACCGGCAATCACCGGTTTAAGCCGAACGTTGTAACAGACGCTTTAAAAACAAGCAAACTGGAAAAAATACAAATTTAAATAATGAAAAATAACAAAACCTACTTTTAAAGGACTGAAAATATTTTTATTTATTTTATTTTATATATTTTGTTTTGTTTTTCTTTTGCCAAATATTTATCAACAAAACGTTTGTTCTTTTTTCCTTCAAGAAAAGATAAAAGTTTTACTTTTTTTCACCGTAAATTCTTAGGTGTAAGTACAAGTTTTTTTTAAAAGACTTTTTGTTCAGTCAAGATTGTTTTTTAGAAGGGGGGGAGGTACAGAAATTTTCAATATACATATATATATATATATATATATATATATATATATATATATATATATATAGGGTGACCCCCCAAAAAACGGGCCCAAACCCTAATTAGGCGCCTTTTCTTAGTGTTTTGTCTGAATGAAATGAAACTTTAGTCATAACTAGTTTATTATATTCAAAACATCACATCAAAACACTAGGGTTTTGGCCTTTTTTCATCCGTTCTACAGCATATGTTCTAGATATACTTTCTATGTTTTTTGGGTTGTTTGGGTCACCCTATATATATATATATATATATATATATATATATATATATATATATATATATACGTGTGTGTACCACAAAAGTACATTCAACAATAAAAAGCACCCTATGAAAACAAAGCTAGAAAATAAATACTGGGAACTCAAAGAAAGCGGACATTCGCCGGTAGTCTAATGGAAAATAATAAGACAAGCTATCACGTGTAGGGACCTAGACGACCCATGTAGATTATGCCTTCATGAAAAATTTGCTATCCTGTACTTTAAAGAACCCCAACATCTATTAAACTGTAGAAGAGAAATAGCGAACAATTGTGTTCACAGAATAAAATTTACTCTAGGATAGCGATACAAAATAATTTTAAAACTAACAAAAACAATAGAAAATAAACAAATAAATAAATGAAATAAACATGATTATACATAAACTATCACACACACATGTATATATATATATATACATAATATATATATGTATATATATATACATATATATATCTTTGTATGTACATATATATACATATATATATATATATATATATATATATATATATATATATATATATATATATATATATATATATACATATATATATATATAAATTAACTTAAAAAAAAAAAAAAAAAAAAGCTAACCTAAATTTAAAACTAGATATCCAGGCAAAATAGAGCACGCACAAAGGAATAGGTCAACCAGAGGTCAAAATAGGCCTTTGTCCGGTAAGTGAATGTTCATTGGCTGATAGGAAAGGCGCGGTGGATACTAGAAAGCTGATTGGCTAAGTAAAATCTCAATAAAAGGTGCGTGTATAAAAAGGACAGACAACCACAAAATTCGCGCATAAGCCTGAAGAGTCCTAGAGTGGATGAAACGCGGAATATTCAGTGTAGCTTAATCGCCATATATATTTTATAACGAACTAACTAGCTCTACCTACGTATTGAGCACTTTTGAAGTAAATACTGAAAGTTTACGCATAAATTTATACTTTCGTATATTAATTTTATGTGAGTAAATGAAGTATATATATATATATATATATATATATATATATATATATATATATATATAAAGAAAATACGTAAAAATATGTTTACGAAAAGCGCAAATTGTTAGATAAAAGTACAGGAAAAAATGTACTTTTTCTTTCAAGAAAACTTAATATTTTTATTTTATTTTATTTTTTATTTTTTACGGCTCTTTATTGCCGTTGGAATAACTTTCTCGAGATAAGGATATTTCTTGAGGAATCTTTTACTTTGGTCGACTATTAAACGGCCATCGACGGCAAAGAGGGAGGAAACAGGGTAAAGTAAATGTGTAAGTGTGCTCCGATATAATAGTACAATAATATATATATATACACATACATACGCACGCAAAAATACACACATGTGTTTTATATATGAAACATTAATTTTATAAACAAATAAAATAATAAAACTAAATTGATATAATATAGAATATAATTCGGAAGCTGATGCAAAGAAGGTTGGTCCATCTATCGAGCTAGAATGCTACTCATACCTGAGAGTATAGTAGCCACCATTCGACCATGCATGGAGTGTTGTTGCCACATCTGGGCTGGTGCATCTACCACTAGCCTCTCCCTCTTAGGGTCCAAAAAAAGAGTTTTCAATCTAATAGGTCCCACTTTGTCAACTAACCTCCAACCCCTGTCCCATCACTGCAATGTTGCATCTCTGTGCCTGTTTTACAAATATTTTAATGGAATGTGCTCTGATGATAGTGTTGCACCTGTTCCCCCTCAAAGTGCATATCCCCGACAAACCTGCTTAGTAAAAGGATCTCCCCCTTTACCTGTTGAGATCCCTAAATGCCACACAGATTTCTATTCTAATAGTTTCTTCTGTCGAACAGCTAAACTTTGGAATTCCCTGCTTTCCTGGCTGTACTGATATGCAGAAGTTTAATTGTAATGTAAACCAGCATCGTGTTAATCTTTCCTAGGTATGGTCACAGATAGTAGCCCCTTATGTCCAAGTGGCAATATATCTTGTTAGGGGTGAACATGAATAAAAAAATAGATTGGTTAATATTTAAAATTGAGTTTTAATCATTATAAATATAGTTATTATATAACCATAAAAGCACGGGTAGCTTCTCTTAAAAGCTTTTGCTAAATTGCGTTGTGAAGTAGTTCTAGAATATGTTACCATTGGGAACATGTGTTCCCATTTTGAAAATTAAGATAATTTTAATAAATTAAGATAGTAAACCTATGGTCTCAACAAAGTATTAATATTAGTAACTTTAATAATGAACAAAAAAATTATGTAGGAAGATTCCTTTAAAGATTGTTTATTAATTTTACACACACGCACACACGCACACACACACATATATATATATATATATATATATATATATATATATATATATATATAAACTGTAAGTGCCTGCCCATTGGCTGATTAGGAAGGGAGCGGTGGAAACTAGGAAGCTGATTGGCTAACTAAAAGTTCAATAGAATATGTTTATATAAAAACGCGAGATTACAACAACTCTTCGCATAAGCCCGACGAATCCTAGTGTGGATGAAATGCGGAATATTCTGTGTAGCTTAATTGCCATATATATTTCTCTAACTTACTATATATATATATACACACATAGATTGCTAATTTTCTCTTATTTTATTGTTTAAAAATTGTTTTTATATGTGCATGCATTGTTCTCCACTCAAATGGAGAAATTTACTTGGAAACTGGTTTGTCATTTGCATGTACATTTGAACTGAAAACATTTAATATATGTATGCATGTTATTTCAGAGTGGTGTGACGTGACCGTCCTAGGCAGCGATTGGGCTCCCCACTGGGAGGAGGCTGAGACTCCCGAAACACTGGAGAGTGCTGTGCAGATATGATTGTTTTATTTGTTAAGTATTGTTGTATGCCCAAGCGACAGCAACCAAACCCTGCTGAAAGAAAGATTCGAGTTATAAATTTTATTGTTTTAGTGAAAGTAACAACTTGATGTCACTTTGAGAGACATAACGAAATATAATTTCGTTTCCGATGCCAACGAGTAATTTCGTTTCCGATGCCAACGAGGGTTGTTTGATCTTTGAGCGCAGTACCAGACCGAGAAGTCATGGGATTAACCTTTCGATCGTGAGAAACAGGACTGCAATTGCAGCTGCAAACCAAGAAAGATGAGTATTCCCCTGAGGTGACATAGCTAGTGGTGATTGGTCTAGGCAGCAATCCAGCCTATCCCGTCACCTCACTACATAAACAAATCCATGCACCGAAAACTGGCAGACTGAGCTAGTTGAGCTAAGATTTCTGAGAGAATCTAATACCATCGAAGGGGCGTAACCCCACCTCTTTTTCCCGCTCCCATTTCTTCCAGCCAATCATACCCCAATATCAACTCTTCACATAAATCTGCCGCTATGTAACCCTGTAGTTGTCCAGACATTCCCTCTACCTCATAGGGATGCCTGGCTAGTCCTTACAGGGGTAGTCGGGCTTGATCTGCCTCGGTCAACTCTCGGTCGATCTGGTGCAATTGGCTTTGGCCGGCCATCTTCTGATGCATGCTGGACTTAATCAGGGACACCGACGCTCCGGTGTCTACTAGGGCTGCCACTTTCACGCCCCCCCCCACCACCATCTGGCATCTAAGATTCCGACTCTCCTTTAAAACACAACGGACTTCCACCTGTCTTCCCCCTTGACTCCCTCCTTGGGTAGACTTTGGCAAGGGGCACTTCTCCAACTTTTGAATTGGGGAATCCCCCCTTTTCCGGGAGCACTTTCTTCTCAGATGGCCTGGTTCCTGGCATCTCCAACATTTCCTTTTCGGGCAACCTCTAGTCATATGACTGAACTGGCCACAGGTCCAGCAGCACAGGCGCTCCTTCACTCCTCGAGTCACCCTGCTCCCCGGGCTCCCCGGGCTGTGAGCGTCATTCGGTCTTAGTTCCACCAACACTATGGCTAAGGGGAAATAGCATTCCCTAAGTTGCTGAAGAAAGAATCTCCCTGTGATGACCCTAGAGGATGCAGAAATTCCTCCTCGAACGGTAGTATTCACGACTGGAAGGATCCAGGGACGAAGAGGTGAAAGCCCTGATAGTTACCAGGTTACCTCCCTATCAGAAGAAGAAGAGGGGGAGGGTTTAGAAGTAGTGGTTAGTGACGCAATGGTAAGTGGACCTGGGAGCTTCTCGGTACTACTAGCGAACAATTCCAACAAAATGGTGCGGGTCAAAAGTGGAATCCAGGTGGGTCGAGCCTGTCCTATTGAGAGAGTCCAAAGGTAAGAAACCCGGGTCGCTGAAGAAAATGCGGGAATCGACAAAAGTAAAAACGGAGGAAGTGATAAAAATGCTAGAGCGCAACATTTCGTCGATGGGACAGTGGCTGAAGCCTAGATGACAGTCCAGGAGTGAGAGACAAGCAGCAGATGCACCAGCCCAAATGTGACAACAGTACCCTATACATGGGCGAATGGTGGCCTTATAGAGGTTCAGGATATTTTCAGGCGTAAGTCATTTTCTAACACGGTAGAGAGAGCCCACCTTCTTTGCAGCAGCCTTGGCAATGCTCTCAATGTATCTATTCTAGTTCATGTTCCCTGTAAACGTTAGGCCGAGGAGTTTAAAAGAAGTACTTTCAGGTAATGTGTTCTTGGCCATTGCTATTGGTGGTAGAGAAGATTTCTTGTAGTTATTGAAAGCTTAGTCTTGGCAACATTGAATGTGACCATCCATTTTCTGTCCCCATATAGCATATAGATCAGTTCATTCGTAGGTAACGCAAGTAATTCCACCACAACAATTTATCACATTTTTCTATATAGTTTATTTCTGTTTTTTTATGTGTTTATTAAAGGAGTGATGTTTGCACTGGATTTTTCCATTTAAAATTCACGCAATCCCAACATTCATACTGTGAGCAGTGAATGCACGATCTATCGCCAATTCTTTACAGTTCATTAAATTCAATAGTTTTATTTTTAAATCAATTCATTGAATTGATTTAAAAATAACTGCTTCATATTTTACTTACTTAGAGTCTCCCGCTGTGCTCATGTAGCTTTCTCCAATTTTTGCTTCTGCATCAGGTGACTTGACCAGGACTTGGCTACTTTGTCTTATACGGAAATCATCAGTAGTGTTGTCGTTGCAATCGCCACACAGTCCAAGAAGATGCCCTTTAAGATATTCAGGTACTTTGATCGTTAATTTCTGTTTATCATCAAATAATATTGTTAACATCCATGGTAAAGACACTTCCAACGTATTTCCGATCATGCGTGCGGTAACTTCTTCATAATAAGGTAATTTTACTTCACTCCCACTCACCTAAAATGTAAAAAATGTCGTTATATACTTATATACTTACCATTTCATATTTACATATTTTACATATTGAATTCTATAAAATAATAAAAGTCTCATGACCCGTTTAGTAAACTTTAAAATATTGTACTTGAGCGTATACATTACAGAGTAAGAAGTAACCAATATATTGCCCATTTTTCTCTTCAGCTTAATTTATGTTATCTATTTATTTATATCATTCTCTTTCATCATACGTTGCAGCTACTATTTCTTTCTATTAGCGTCCTCTCACAATTGTTTACCCATTTTCGTCATTATTTCTCGACTAATTTTTCCTCTTCTGTACAATCTAAAACATCAATAAGCATCATCATTATTTAAATATTAATCTGATCAAATCCGTTTGTAAAATATATAAAATAAATGCTACAACCTATTAATACCCCTATTTTTATAGTGTTTTTACAATTTCAATTCAATTGGATGTATTAAGCTTGAATGCAGTCGTTTTCATAACCCCGATGTCATCGCCCTATTTATGGGACGTGCATATATATATATATATATATATATATATAGTCATCCACATACAGTACTGTTTTGCTGTTTCACAGCTCATCAGTGCGGCTAGACAGGTAACTACCTCAAGCCAGGATTGAAACCCGACCGCCTGTATGACAGTCAAGTCTCCTAACCATTACGCTAATCGGCGACTGCTGAGCGAGTCGTAAATAAACGATGTTTTGACATCGTCCGAAATACTTAAGTTCGATTTGTTTACACAAAGAGCATTGCTTTATACTCTAATGGTAATTCGTGTATCACTTCTCAATATGCTCAACTCAAGACGAGGGGCATTATTCCAGGTTAAAGGTATTCAAATGCAAAAGAAACGATGGATTTTACGAGGTTATTGATAGTGTTCAATAAAAATATCAAGATACGTTTTTATGTAATTTAGGTAAACAAATCACATAGTCACGACAATGACAACGTTACTGTTTTGGTCAAATAAATACCATTATCTCTCGATCAACAGGTGGCCCAACGATGATTTTGCACGTAATGCCCGCACTGGTAGCGCCTCGGCCATGAACGGGTTATCGTACAAGGTATATAAAAACTGCCCATGTGTCATCAGGTGACTCATTATCTTTATTCGGCAGTCTTGAAAGCAGCGCATTATACCACCTGGATGGTGTCTAGTTGATGGTATTGATGGTATTTGGATACAAAAATGCAATAGAAAGCTATCACAAATTTTCGCCTCGTAGATGTAGAGGGGAAAACATTTTTGCAGTTCTTGCTCGTCGTATGGCAATTTCCTGATAAGCAATCTATAAATATAAAAGCGAAAATGTTTGTTTGTGTGTGTGCGCGTTTTCGTGTATGTCCAAGAAAGGCTTTTTTTCCGAGAACCGATCGGTCGCCTCACAACTTCTTAAGACTTTTTATATCGCGCCTAAATGATAATATTTACGAGTTAACAACCGGGGTCGCTTGTCTATTTAATTTGCCTGACTTTAAAAAGATAAATATTCAACAATTTTCGATCGCCGTATAAAAAAAAAAAGAAGCGAACAGACTCGCGGTAAATAAAACACTGTCCCGCACTCAAAGTTGACGTCAATAACTCGTCCAAAACGGGCACCTGCCGTTAAACGTCGCAGGGTTTTTTTTTTTCACACTTTATTATTTTTACAAACTGCGCCTCAAAACAAACACCGGCCAACGATTTTTGTTTTCATTTACCCAAACACACACACACACACCTCCAAATACCCGGCAACGTCGGGTACCCCCCCCCCCCCGATAGTTAATATATAAATACATCTGTTCAGAAGGCTGGGATACTTGGCGTCTTTGGATGTCTGCAGCGTTCATAAATGATATAGAACTCAGTTCTATCAGCCAAAGAAGGCAAAACGGCATCTCGTCTTTTGTGAACCTTACACATGTATGAATTGAATTATCTCGAATTGAACGAATTTAACAGTTTTGTAATACATAACTGTCTAAGTGGGTTTGAAGTTCATACTTGGAAAGTAGGTTTAGTTTAAAATTGGGAGCTTACTATGAGGACGAGGGATTCAGACGACGAAGTCATTAAATTAAATCAGAGACGAAATGGTCGGCCATTAAGACTACATATGAGGCGGAAGACGAATGAAGGATATAATAGGCGTCAGTCAAACCAATACAGCTGGACGAGGTAGCACGTATAGAAAAGTTATTCTCCAAAGAGAGTCTCAAAGTGAAAAGAGATACGGTGATTGAAGAGGTCAGGATATTTGAGGAGAAACAAAGAACTGCAACTGTGGTTGATCAGACAAACAACGTGTATATGAAATGACATCAGACCAATTAAATTATCGTGAAAATTCTTGCAATGGAACCACTGGCAATATTATTTCTGCTTCGCACGATATATGATCTACTATGAAATACGACCAACCTAAAATTATGGGGGTATACATATTCGGACCTGCATTTTTCGCGTAAAAACCAAAACAGTTTAATACGCATCAAGTTAGGTTTGGCCGAAATCCAAAAATTCTTCAGCAGGAAGGGTCGATATAATTTATCCCTGTTGATAAAGAATTCATTTTTTTTTATAATCTATCCGGTGGTGAAAGTTGCTTGGTAGCGCCAGAAGTGGCACTACCGTTTTGAGCTACCGAAACTGTGTTATCATCTTAGTTGGTGGCACACACACACACACACACACACACACACACACACACACACACACACACACACACACACATATATAAATACACAGAGAGAGAGAGAGAGAGAGAGAGAGAAATAAAAAATAACATAAGTTATATGTTCAACAACGTTTCATCTTTATTTCGAAACTTCTGGATGAATCGAAATAAAGACGAAACATTGATGAACGCATAACTTAGCGTGTTCCTTTTTTTATTTCTCTATTTCGTTGGAATATTATTTCAATTATTCTCATCATGTATAAATATATATATAACATCGCATATGGCGCGTATATGAGAAAATCATCAGCAGCCGTATAATAGCTGACTAGCGGCAACATTATTAGCAGCACCAGCCGTCTTAGCATATACGTAAGTTAAGTACATGTGTATGTATTCACGTCACGAGAAGGAGAAAAAAAGCAGAAAAAAGGACAGTACGTGGTCGAGCAAATGGAGCGATCGGACGAGTTTTGACTCGTATGCGGCGAAAGAGAAAATGCGCTGAGTGGTCAAAAAAGCGGAAAAAAACAGGCAGCTAAAAAGACATGTGCGTGAAAGGGTGTTTTGACAGACATGTTCGATGCGTGAGTGATATTTTGAAACACACTGGAGTGCGTTGTCGAAAATTACTGGAATATTACTTTGCGCTCCATATTTAAAATAAATGCATCCTCTATAGTATCAGACCTAACTTAATAGTTAATTGTCGGTATCGAGCGCTTCATACGCTCCAAGAAATTCCAGCAAAAGCCTAACAGGCAGCCTCTAGAATATGCTGTTGCATTTGTGTATAAAACCCACTATTTCCATTACTTTTAGTGAATTAGATATATTGAGCCACAATCCACCTTTAGGAATGCCAGCAACCATTGTCAAAGAGTACTAGAGAATGCAAGAGAATTGAATGCTCAGTCCAAGTCCAAAGTAGGTGAGCAGCGGCTTGGTGCTTAATTACCTTCAACCAGAACTAGTCCACATTGTTGTCCTAAGGAGAAATGTTTCCCAATAATGGCGCCCCTCAGGATTCCATCCTGGGCTCAATTCTTTTCCTGATATTTATCAACTATCTCCTAAATCACATTCTTGAATCATTCGTAGACATTTATGCAAACGACACTACCATCTATGATTACAATTCAAAGGCCGAAAATGGCCAAGACTTCTCTGATTCTGCATAAAAAATTGCACTTACAAAAAAATGGTTCCCTGGTTTGATTGTCAGCATATATTTCTCAATTTCCATAACAACTGTTCTTTGAAACACATTTCCGTTTATTTCATTCAGAACGTTAATAGAAAATTGTCGCGAAGCGCCCGGTTTGGTTTTGACCAATTGAAAGCTACACAGTCCGTCAAAAAGAATAATTGCGTCATCGAATGTTTGATACTGATACCTCCCTGATACTTCACATACACAAAATCCATCTGAAAAATGAAAAAAAAATGAAGCAATATTCAGAAATGGGATTCACGTAATTAAAATCATAAACACTAATAATTTTACATATATATTTTAACTTAAATCACATGCATAAAATACATGTTTCATTCAATTCCCAAATGATTTCAAATTTGGTAATAAAAACAGGTACATAACATCACAGTATTAATGACCATCGAACTGACAATCGCATTGACCCTTATCGATTAATTTTTGGCCTTGGAAAATGATGACCTATTTTTTGCTAAACATTGGTTTTCGACACATATTACTAACTTCCACGGTTAATCCAGATCAACCGTGGAAGTTAGCAGTTGATCTGGATTCACCACTCGTGTTCCCACTGGTAACAACAGTTCAACGTCGAGATATAGTGATGTGGAACAAAAATAAAAAGAAGGCGATAGAGTTGGGAAACATCAATGCTGCCGATGAAAAGAAACACAAACAGTGCGAAATTCTGATCGAAAGATGCGAAGAAGACGGCTTGGATTTGGAGTTTTACCATATCGGTGTGGGACCCCAAGTTTTTATTGAGAAGGGTTTCGCTTATCTGCTGAGAAGTCGATTCAGGTTCACGCAGTCTGAAAGAAGCACGCTGGTAACAGAAATCCAAACAACAGCTGAGAAAGTGTCCATGTGGTTGTGGCTTCACAGAACTAGAACGAGCGCCCGACGTCAAATTAAACGCCAATGCCATCTGACGTTAGACAAGAAAACACATTGCAGCACATGTACTGATTTGTTGTAGAGAAAAGGGCCCAGCAACAAACTAGGAGAGACACTTCCGAAAGGAGAGGCGCCACCGTGCCAGTGCAATCTTGTGCTAACTTCCAAGGTTAATCCAGATCAACCGTAGACGTTAGCAGTTGATCTTGATTATATATAGAAGCAATATTCAGTAATTAAAATCTATACACAAATAAATGTACGTATACAATTTACCTCAATTCACTTGTCACTTTGTGTAAACGAATTGAGCTTAGGTATTCGGACGATCTCAAAACATCGTTCATTCACTACCAGCACAGCAGCTTCTGATTAGCATAATGGTACAAAGCCTTGACTATCTTACGGGTGGTCGGATTTCATTCCTGGCTTGAGGTAGTTGCCTTTCTAGCCACACTGATGAGCTGTGATACAGCTATACTGTATGCGGATGACTATAATGCTCCTTATCTTGAGTTTAGCATGTTGTGGAGTGATTCACGATATACCATTAGCGTATAAAACGATGCTTTTGTGTAAACAAATCGAGCTTAGGTATTGATGAGCTGTGATACATCGAAACGGTACTTTCTGTGGATGACAATATATATATATAAACAAGTTTTCGTTATAATACCTTTACTTTATATTTCATTTTTAAAAGCATTTTTCTCTCTTTCTTGCTGTGATATTTGTTGTGTTCACCTCTAAGAAGAAAGTTCATAACTTCTTGCGCGTGGATCTGATCTCGTTACTTCATATCCTTGTGCCATATCTTAATTTTGAAAACCAGATATTATTACTATTATTTCGTTTAGTACTGTATAATTAGTAATTAAATATTTTATAAGTAATAACAAAAATGAATTAACTACCGAATATATCCATTGCTTGCTCAAAATATATTTTCTCATAGCTTTAGCATGCAGAAAGCTTTAGATAGCATGAAATATATGGTCTGGTATAATGTATTTTCTCATAATTATGAAATATATGGTCTGGTATAATGTATTTTCTCATAATTATGAAATATATGGTCTGGTATAATGTATTTTCTCATAATTATGAAATATATGATCTGGTATAATGTATTTTCTCATAATTATGAAATATATGGTCTGGTATAATGTATTTTCTCATAATTATGAAATATATGATCTGGTATAATGTATTTTCTCATAATTATGAAATATATGATCTGGTATAATGTATTTTCTCATAATTATGAAATATATGGTCTGGTATAATGTATTTTCTCATAATTATGAAATATATGGTCTGGTATAATGTATTTTCTCATAATTATGAAATATATGGTCTGGTATAATGTATTTTCTCATAATTATGAAATATATGGTCTGGTATAATGTATTTTCTCATAATTATGAAATATATGGTCTGGTATAATGTATTTTCTCATAATTTTTAAATGTAAACTATCAATATAAAATGTAGAATTAGAAAATACATATAAAATATGGAAATAATTTCAAATTTCTATTAAAATATATTTAACTTTTTGCTTACCTTTGACGCCTGCATCTGCATAAGCAACAAACAACGCGAGAACTGCAAAAAAAAGAACGTTTTTAAATTTAAATATACAAAGCAAAATATTTTCACAAAATAAAATTGTTTCAGTCATCTGTTATTCGTACTTCATTTCAACACAAAAATAATACAGTCATTTTTAAGAAGAAAAAATTGCTGTAAAACTTAAAACTAATATTTATATTTTAAATGTGTGCGAGTTATTCCCCCCCCTTGCTTGTAAGGCCCGTTTTAATAATAATAATAATAATAATAATAATAATAATAATAATAATAATAATAATAAAAAGATTTGTTTCTAAAAGAGGTAAAAGAACGGATGATTTCACAAAGAATATCAAAATTCTATCACCCTTAAACACACCTCATTTTGTACTTCATCAGCATGTACAATCAATACAAATAACCAGGAGCTCCTACTCCCATTTTCTCCGTACAAAAAGTTTACAATATGAGAACCGAAAAAAAGTTTTAAAATGTAAATATACAAGTTTTTAAAATTCAATCAAGTACAAAAATAATTGTAAAACCGAAGTCCTATACAGTAATTTTTCAGTAGAAAAAAATTGCTGTAAAACTTAAAACTAATATTTTTATTTTAAATGTGTGCGAGTTATTCCCCTTGCTTGTAAGGCCCGTTTTAATAAAAAAAAAGATTTGTTTCTAAAAGAGATAAACGAATAGATGATTTCACAAAGGAAATAAAAATTCCATGAGCCTTAAGTTACACAAACTGTTTTTAATACTCCATCAGCAAATAGTCAGTAGCACATACTCCCATTTTCTCTGCTCAAAAAGTTTACGATACGTCCGAGATATATTTGATCCGAAATCAATGAGACAACGAGTTGAAAATATTGTGATGCACAATGAGTTGCAAAGTATTCAAATTAACAATGTGTCATTGTTGTAAATTTTATTATATACGGCACAGAAAAAGGGTCTGTTACGTTGTATGTGTATATGTATATGTATTATATACTGGGTGGTATGGCGGTGACGTCTATTTTAATAGCACCAAGCCTGTATTTTAACTATCCGAGATTTTTTAATATCTCGATAGATAGAGAGATAGTTTGTTTAACATTTATACATATACTAGCAGGGCTACCCGGCGTTGCTCGGGACCGTATAAACAATGAAAAAACAAAAGCAGATATTGAACATATGTTTTATTCTTAGGGGAGAGGAATCTTTCATCTCAAGTTTTAGCGTTACAAACAAACATTTGTCTTTTATATATATAGATAATGACAGGTTTTTTTGGGGCCCCCCTCGAGGATAACTGATCAGTTGACCAACTTCTAGTGGTCCGTTTGACGTGAAATTTCGATATTTGTCATCCGGGTGATGGGGCTTCGATATGATACCAAATTTGTCAAGTTTGGTTCCGTCTTTCAAAAGTTTTAGCATTACAAACAAACATACATACACACAGACGTTTGGCTTTTATATATATAGATGTTTGTTGTAAGTCGTCTAGTGAATGGAATGACCGCTGTTCATTTATCTATGAATAACGAGACGCTTTGTTATAAAACAACTTGGTTTATTTAATAAACATTCATATACACATAATACGGCGGTGGAGGTGGTGGTGGAGATAGTGGAGGTGGAGAGGGTGTGGTTGCGACCGTGACAGGCAGTTGAGCGTCGTCTGTCCTCCCCTCTCTGCTGTCACTCTCTGACTGACTCGTTCTTTTGCTTATCATTTGACTTTTATGAATTTTCGACCTCGTAATTCGTTAACCAATTTACGTCATCTTATTCCCGGGTTTCATTTTTGTCGGTCAGGGTTTAAGTTCATTCGAACTTTGCTCCATTCAACAGTCTGACCCATGAACCGACTTTCGTCATAGAACCAGGTCATCCAATTCCAGGTTCCATTTTTGATTGCCCGGATTTCGAGTTCATTCGCACCTCTCCTCTCTCTATATGTTCTATAACGGCGTACATGTTGAATAGTGGGGTTTATATTTTATCTGTATATTCATGTATGTGTAAATGCATGCATGTATATACGTCGTATTATTTAGTTGATCGTCTAGTGTGTATATTTTACATTTATGCAACAGTTCTAACAGGAAACGATTGACGTGGACGTATCAAAACAGTTGTAGACAAACAGTTCTTTTTTAACAGATGTAAATAACACAACACATACCTGAATTATTTACAAACATTGATTTTCATGATTTCAGCTGAAATCTTCAAAGATTTCAACATCTTTACATCTTGGCTGCCTGTGATGACGCCGCTCCCTGCGTCATGGAGAGACCAACTTCCCTCTTGAGTCGTCCGTTCTTTCTGATTTCCAGCTAGCGACTCTAGAATCTCTCCAAATCTACATCTCATTACGTAACATCAATCTAGTTATTTGTTTATGCAAACCAAAATCATGTTTACATCTATTTTTTTTTCACATTCCTTTTGTAGCGATATTATTATTAATCTGTGAATTACTTTTTCCCCACCTATTTGTTTATTTTTCTAATATAATAATCGATCCAGCGACCCGCCGTTGCTCGAATCAATTAATAATAATAATAATAATAATAATAATAATAATAATAATAATAATAATAATATTTTCACCCTTGGCCCTGCTTGCCACAGTTAACACAGATACTGCGCTATGATCACAGCCAAAGGGCCACAACATTGCAATTTTTGGAGTCGAAGGATTGACAATTTTATTAATAACTTTTTGAAAAATTTAATTCAATATTTCCAATAAAAACATTCAAATACGTCCAAATATTTCAAAAATTTGCACTGAATTTAATTCACAATCATTTTTAAAAATTAGGTATCCATTCTGCCTCGAGAGACAATATACACCCTCAGTAAGAGTGTCTATGTATGTAATTCGGAAGCAAGGATTGCACAATCACAACTACACCTCCATTGAGTCGGCACTGTCTTGTTCTAGTGCCAAAGAGAAGACCAGATATCGAGGATGACTGAAAACAATGTGAAGATAAGCGGGGAGAACATGCAACAACTCATATTCCCAAATTGTCGCCCACTTTAGTACTAACAAGGCTCAACGATGCTTAACTTCGGTGGTCTATCGGGAATCGCTGTGTCAGCATGATTATGCCGTATTCATAATCATCAGACGCTAAATAAGCCAACTGACTTGAAATTAAATTCTTTCTTTTGATCCCTGAAAGCCTTTGAATTTATTAAATTTCTTATGGATAAAAATCAACAGATGAGCACATTCAATAATGCATCGAATTTGCATAAATTAAAAAATCATTAGTAATGAATGTGTTATATAAATAATGAATACAATCACAATTTATAGCACCACAAAATGATAGAAATCAAAATGTCTTACCACAGAGTTTCCACATGGCCGGATTGTCTGCGTCTATTATCACCAATTGTGGATGAATAAAACCTATGAGGGTATTCCTTTTTATACTTGTCAGTTCCCATGTAAATTGATTAAAATTTTGGGATGACTGAAACAAACAACGTGTAATTAAGAACCTCAAAGAATTATTGTAATTAGCGTCAGCTGGTATCATTTTAATCATATTTTCATCAAATTCTACGCAGGTGTTTTAATTGGATTTTGGTGTTGCATTGATTTATTCACATTATACTTGTTTATTCTATTTTGTTGGCATTGTCAGTAATTCATTCACCATTATAATACAATTTATATAACAGAAATTTTTGTTAAATCTCGCCATCTTGTTTTTCTATATTATATCTAGTTAAAAACAAGCATCCTTTACATTTGAAAAGATTTTGTTTGCATGAAATGTGTGAATAAGGCAACAAAAACACGAATCGCTGCATAAAATGACGTAGAAAATGAGAATTGGAAAAAAAAGTATCCGTTCATAAAGGAATTGTATAGTTCAATAATTCAAATACTCTGCTGATCAAAATTTTAAGACTGCTTAAAAATCTTTTAAAAAGACTTTTTTCTAAGGATGGATTTTAAACTCTCCCGACTTAAGGTCACTAATATTACAATTTAAAAGGTTATGGAAACAAAAAGCTACATTCCAAATATTTATTTTTAAATTTACATTTTTATTAAATTAGGCTTTTTACACATGATCAAAATTATAAGACCAAAGACAAAAATTTTATTAAATTGTACAAAAAGTGTATGAAAAGTGTATGGAAACATTCAACAATCAAACTTAATGATGAGTTCTACCTCCACTGTTTTTGATGACTTCAGAAATTCTTTGGGGCATGCTAGAAATAAGGGTTTCCATTAAGGTGTGGGGGATCCTGCCCTAGTTTCTGAAGATGGCTTCACGAAGTTCATTTTTTGTTGAATATTGTTTGCCATTTCGATAAACCTCTCTTGTCATTCATCCTCAAACATTTTCAATCGGGTTCAAGTCCGGGGAGCATGCAGGATGCCCCAAGAGATGGACTACATGTTCTTGTAGAAAGCTCAAGGTCCATCTTGCAGTGTGGATTGCAGCATTATCCTGTTGGAATAACCATCCATCCCCACACAAACGATGACCCTCCATCATCAAAGATGCTTTTTTGTTGCATGCTAACATAACCAGCTGCCGTCTGACGACCCTGCACCACCTGAAGCACCATCGTTCTTCTGTAAGAAAAGGCACCCCTACCATTATAGATCCTCCACCACTATGACATGCAGAAAAAATTTAAAGGGGCATGTTTTGTCATGCCGATATCGCTGGAAGCCATCAGGATTATCTAAATTGAATTTTTTCTCATCAGAAAACAAGACTTTCTTCCACTTCTCAACGTCCTTGGTTTGGTATTTACGACCAAATCCTAAGCGGTCCATTTTGTGACGTGAAAGCAATCGAGGAATTTGGTTATGCTTTTTTTTTATTTACCATGCCTTTTTGTTGTAAGTGTCGTCTGATGGTTATTGGACTGCAATCAGCATCTGCAATCGCCTTGATTTGACTCGTAGAAAGTTCTCTGTCATTTATAACAACCCTACTGATCCTCCTACTCAATGCAGGAGAAATTTTTGGGGGCCTACCAAAGGATTTTGCTTTTCTATAATTCACAGTGTTCTTTAGAAAGTTGCAGATAAGAGTTTTACTGCGATTTACCTTAGCTGATATCGCTCGCTGTGACAAACCTTGCTTATGAAATCCTATAATTCGAGAGCGCTCAACTTCGGTTAGTTTTCTTGCTTTAGACATGGTAACACCTTCACACAGTGATTTCTAATCTCTAACTGAACTAAAAACATTGGAATTACCATAAATCTAACAATTTATACCTTTTGTCTTATAATTTTGATCATGTGTAAAAAATCTAATTTAATAAAAATGCAAATATTTAAAGAAAATTTTTGGAATGAAACTTTCTGTGTCCATAACATTTTAGATTGTAGTATTAGTAACCTTAAGTCGAAAGAGTTTAAAATCTATGCTTAAAAAAGTTTCTTTTCAAAGATTTTTAAGTGGTCTTAAACTTTTGATCAGCAGTGTATATATTTCAAAAAACACATTGACGAATTAAATGTACTTATTGTAATATTTATTTCATGAAATTCCGGACGATGATTATAATATTCATAGCGTAAGTATATATAAAAATCGCACACAATGCTTCAAAACATTGCTTATTCATGGGGGACCCAGGCTTGACTTCAGAATGAGTACTACGACTTTGTACCAGTCTATCAATGCCCCGCTCCTCCCCTGACCTGATCCTGTTGTTCGCTCCGTCATACGGCCAGAACATTAACAACCTAACTTCGCATAACACCAACGCCAACATAATCGCCATCATCTGCCGAGTATTCGCTGCACGCCCTTTGGCGCTTGTGGAAAAGGCATGCTTCTAGTTCCGGATCCGTATTGAGGCGTTAATTAAGGCTGAAGGCGGTTACATTGAATAGATATCAGCTCTACTACATAATCAAGTTACCTGAATTGATTTTTTTTTTCAATAAAAGTTTTAGAATAAAGATGTAGTGTTGTTTTATTTAGGGTGACACTTTTATCGTTCAACACTGTATATAATGCGTATATTGTTGTTAATCCGTGAACTTATTCAAGATGTCCATACGCAATCGCCTAAAAAGTAGAATCATATTGAGTGGACGGCATTGGCGAGAGCATTAATACTACTAAAATATGATTGGGATATGAATATTTTTATGTCATTTGGATCAGTGGAGGAAGAGTTTGTTTTCATTTTTTTAGTGAGAATAATAAAAGTTATTTTTAACCTAACATTAATTTTAAAATTAAACTAGACTATTAAGGTATTATATTGGTCAATTAAAAAGAGTTATTGATTTTTTACAAGTGTATCTATTTGTATGTATGTATGTATGTATGTACATTCATATACATATACATACATACATTCGTCGCTGAGTTTATTTGTGAAAAAATGTATGAATTTGTTTATATCATCGTCAGTTACTATTCCAAAAGTGTTTGTCTCAACCAAACTTTTTATTTTAAAAAAATAAAAATAAAAATAAGCGTCTTTAATTTATGTCCGTTGGACTGTTTACATTTTGACTATTTGTCGCTGAGTTTATTTGTGAAAAAATGTGTGAATTTGTTTATATCATCGTCAGTTACTATTCCAAAAGTGTTTGTCTCAACCAAATTTTTTTTTATTTAAAAAAAAAAAGAAAAAAAAACAACAAAGCGGGAGACCAGTACCCGCATTAAGCTGGTCTGCAGTTTGACTTGTTGCTGGCTATCTTGCTCTTGCTTGTTGCTTGATGTAAACATTATGAACCAAGAGAGAGATTTAGCTGTGGTACAAAGCTAAAACTCTGTAACACCATCTTTGTATTTTTGTATAGATACTCCCTCAGGTATTTGTCTATTATAAAAAAAAAGAAAAAAAGTCCTGTGGCGATAAAAAAAGCTGTGACGTGTGTACGCCTGTAATGCTGGATGCATGTAACAACTATTCTGCCATCATTATATGTATGTATGTGTGTGTGTATGTTTATATGTGTATGTGTGTATATATTTATATATGTACATGTGAGTTTATATGTATTTATATCTATGTGTGTATATGTGTCTATGTGTATATATGTTTGTGTGTGTACATATATGCATTTATAAATGTTTGTATGCATGTATGTGTGTATATGCATGTATGTGTATGTATGCAGGTGTGTATGTATATGTATTTGTATGTGTGCATGTATGTGTGTATGTGTATTAATGCATATATATGGATGTGTATGTATATGTAGGTAAGTGTATGTATATATATGTGTACGTATATGTATATGTAAGTATATGTGTGTATGTATATGTGGATGTATATGTGAATGTGGGTATGTATATGTTTGTTTGTGTATTATGCATTGTGTATGTATATATATGAGCGTATGCTTATAGACATGTATGTATGTATGTATGTATGTATGTATGTATGCATGTATACATTTATATGTATGTATACCAATGACTGTCTTGTTTATGTTTGCATGTGTGTGTGTATGTATATGCATGTGTGCGTATTGTGTATTGTGTATGTACGGATGTATATATGTGTGTGCGTGTATATATATGTATGTATAACAATGACCGTCTTTAGTGTCATGTCTGCTTGAGCATGTGAATTCGCTGGCAGGACTATGTCTTTTTTCGGGCTCATGAATTTTCAGTATCTGAGGGAGTGGCATTCGTCTGACAAGACGTTGCAATCATCATGTATACATGTATGCATGCATGCATGTATGTATGTATGTATGTATGTATGTATGTAGTCTTACTTAGAAATTGAAATATGTTTTGTTAATTCATCTTTTGTTTTTAAATTGTTTGAAATAATTACGATTACACTATCGACAAAACTTTGATGTGTACTCAGAGACATAACGAATAAAACCGAACGTGTTTACAAAATATATGTACGCATATTAATTAATAAGGAAATAAATTTATACAACGCCTTTGAAAATTATTAAAGATAGTTTTTGGTAATTTATCCATTAGAAAATTTATTATATCACTTAAATTAAGTACTATTAATATTGAAAACGTATTTATGACGATTGGGCAATCAAATTACAACAGAACAACATCAAGCATTAATTAATTATACTCTATTAAAACTAATTATAAAAATAAGGTATACAAATGTCTGTGTTTAGGTCATTACTTGTTATTACATATAAAGTATTTCAAAATACTATTATCCATTATCGATCTTAATTAAAGTAATATGTTTTGATGATAATATAAATGCGATAAATGAACAAAAGCCTCTCGCATTATTTCTTTTTTTTATCAGGGAGAGTCGGCATTGCCCAGGGCCATAAAACAAAATTAAAGTTAAGTATTGTTGGTAATATTTGTATATTAAAATTTCCATCTTTCTCTCTTTCCAATTCTTCGGTTCTTCTCTCCAACTTCCTTTTCTAATCTGCCCAGCGCACTCCTCTCTCTTGTTTAAACGTGTTGTAAAGAAAACAAGGCCGATAGCCATTAGTCGCGTGCTCTCGTGTAATGAAAGAATGCATGAATGTAGGATTGACATGAAATTCTTAAAGATAAACTAAAATGACCGAAAAATGGGCTGAAATGACTTAAATAAATAAAAAGTAAATGACTTAGAATGACTTTAATGAACTTAAGGATGACTTGAATGCTTAAAAAATAACTGGAATCCTTCAAAAACAACTTGAATGATCTGGAGAATGACTTGAATGGCTTGAAACTGACTAGTTGTAAAGTGGGTGATCATTTTACATTAAATTAATACAGAAAAGTGATCCCCCACTTTATATCACAAAGTTACAAACATAACTTCAGCATGTAGTAAGAACAGATACTACACTTTGATCTTGGCCAAAAGGCCAAGAAAAGGGTATTTATTTGCTCTCCACCGAACAAATTAGGCACAAGGCCGATTTCTAATGTGAGGAGTGAAGGGGAAATGGGGACCAGATCCCCGGGGAGTAAAGGAGCTGGATAATGACAATTGGTATGAAGGGTTGCCCCTACATTGACCAAGGTCTTATATGTGGGGTCGCCCCCACATATGGTCTTTGCTTGCAGTATCTGCCGGAACAGGTACTACACTTTGAGATATCAAATCCTTTATTCATGTTAAAAATACATTGAAAATCAACAATGAACAAAAAACTTAGGCACAAGGCCAACTCAAAAGGGGGAATTGTGGAGGTCGTTGGTCATCCTTGTCACTCCAGAACTAAACAAAACCAAAAGTTTCCCCCAGCTAGTATCTTCTTTCACCATAATACCGCATTCACTCTTTCATACTGGGGGACGTCCTACTTAACTCCCAATTTTTAAAACATTTTATTGACATGTAAAAACAAAAAAAAGATAACAATAAAAATGGTACAATAATTCATTTGTGTCGAGGGCGGGGGGGGGGTGATTAGTAGGACCCTCCCAACCCCGTCTAGTTGATAGACTGCTCGTTCCACTAAGTTTGTAAAAGGAACCCTGCTTCTGCGGGTCAGTCTCTAAGTGGGGATGCCCTCTAGATGGGGATGAATGGAGAAAAGAAAATTTTGTGGGTAAGGAATGGGGGTTAGTTTGTATTTCTTTCTCTCCAAGATGGGTGGATTTTGAGGAGGGGGTGAAAACAAAAATTTCAATAAGAAAGGGGTGGGGATCTTGGAGGCTTCCTAATCGGGGAGGGATGGAACACACACTCAGCTAGCTGAGAGGCTACTTGCTTAATTTTACTTTTTGTTTCAATCAGGGACAATCAGGCGACTCCAAAAACCCGGAACTGCATTGTATGCTGTTGAGTGGAAGTGCATTTCGGGCCAATCGCCAAGTCAGAGAGAACTCCAAATTGTTCACATGACTCGAACCTGGCACCCAGCTCCATGCGGAGTGGATCTCACTCTGCTGCCAACCCAAACGCGCGCATAGCGGGTCGTCAGCGGCCCCCTTCACTAGATCCCTTTGGAGTTCCATACGGGTAGCAGTCACAAGGTCGCTGGTCCTTGGTAGTCGTTTTAGTGCGGCTCGGCACTCTTTCATGTAGGCAGATTCTCTCCGTGGCCTGCGACGGCTCCCGATAGAAGGGTCAAGAACGAGGTCGGGGAAGGTGGCAGTAACCAAGGGGTGCCATGGTTGGTCATCTTGCATGTAGTGGCTCAGGAAGGTCAGCCTCTCAGCGTCTCGATGACACTTCAAGCCCGGCATTCCCAATTCCCAAGCCTCCCTCACACGGGCGTTGAATACAGACCTGTCTGCTCACCCAGTATCTTCATCTGTCCCAAAGAAGCGAGGACAAGAGTTTAACAAGAGCTGTTAGGTGTTGTGCAGGCAGGGGAAGTATGCCAGTCGGTAAAGGATGAGAGGAAAGACGTAAGTGGCGCACGCCTCAGCTCTACCCTTTAAGGAAAGTTTCCTAGGAAGCCACAAATTGACTGCAACCTCCACCTTTGTACCTCCAACAATTTTTGTCAAGCTGGAGACCCGGTCCGAACCACACGCTGAGGATCTGAACTGGGCCATCCGTCCAGCTGAAGGGCACCAGAAGGTTGACGTTGCCACTCCAGGCGCCCAACTGCAGTCCTACCGACTTGCTGCGGTTTATCTTGGTCCCTGTAATTCTTTCGTACTGAGTGAGCGCCTCCGACACGATCTCGATGTCTCTGAAGCTCGACACAAAGACCGTAACATCATCGAACGTGGATACCTTGGCCACTGAGCCACTGGGTATTACAATTCCGTGCAGGGCCGAATTTGCCTCCCCACGTGTCAGCTTGCGGAGCAGGGGCTCCAAAGCCAGGACATAGAGCAGGAGCGACAGTGGACAACCCTGACGAACCGACCAAGAGATAACAAAGGGTTTCAAACACTTTCCATTGACTTGCACGATGGCTGTGGGCTGCCTATACATCACGGATATCCACTTGCAGCAGTCCGGTTTAAAATCGGCAGCCTCTAAGACAGATGCCAAGAAACGATGGTCGACCCTATAAAGCTTTGGACTGATCTAAGTTGATCAGTGCGGCTTCCGTTTCATCATCTATCCCTCCCTCTAAGATGGTGCGGATCAAGTGCAAGTTGTTCTGAATCGATCTCCCCTTCACAGCGTGGTTCTGTTCCGGTTCAACCAACTCGCCAATAACAACCTGTAGCCGATTCAACAGGACCTTGGCCAAAATCTTTAACTCTGTGTTTAGCAGAGTTATGGGCCTGTAATCGTCTAACTCTTCCCCACCATGCCCGTCACCTTTCCTCAGCAATGTGATCACTCCCTTGGTAACTTGACCCGGGATGGGTCCCTGAACAAACCAATGGTTGAACACATCTGTCAGAAGAGGCAGAAACATGGGCGACAGCCTCAAATACAGTTTGTATGGCAGACCATCGAGTCCCGGCGATCTGTCACAGTGAACCGTAAAAACCTCCCGCTCCGTCACCTGGCCCTCGCAACTAGCCACTTTAGCCGCCTCAAGGCGAGGAGAGTCAGCCAAATAGTTGCTAAACTCAAGGACCGGAAGATCGGGCTGCTGCGTAAAACGCTCCTAGAAATGTTCTCAAAACCCCTCCCAGATCTCCCAAGTCGATTCCAGGGTGCGTCCATCTGGATGTCTTACCTTTGCAATGTATTTGTCCGAGCCACGCCTAGAAATTTCATGACGCGCGTCAGTGTTGGAGTTGGCTGCTTCATTGCCTACCTTTCTAAGCCTAGCTCTAACTACTTGTCCTTCATAACACTCGCTATTCTCACACAGAAGGTCCTGCTTAGCTAGTTCCTGACTAACCCTATCACCCACCCCGTAGCCCGGGCTAGTTTCTGCTCTAGCTTCTTCTTCGTCTTGGCCTTATCTAGTGCGAGACGCTGGGCATACTTGACGGAGAAGGTTCTAATTTTGGCTTTTAGACCTACCCACCACTTACTCCCGGTAACCGCCCCCACTAGTGCTTTTTGAATTAATTCTATTAGCTTCTCTTGGAAGTCTTGTATCTCCAGAAGGGAGGTGTTTAACTTCCAATGAGCCACTAACTTAGGCCTATTTCCTAGCTTCAGCTGGGCCATAACTAGTTTATGGTCCGTCTGGCCTAGCCAAGTGAACGTGGGACAAGATAAGAAGTCTACTTTGCCTCTCCTAACTAAGTGTTTGGATAGGAGGAAACACTATTGGTCCACGTCCACATCTCCCGCCCCGGATGTTCAACCCGAAACCTGTCAACCAGACCACATCTAGCCATCAGATCAGCCAGGCTGGACTCGTACCTCTCTGATTCTCTAGCATCGCCTCCTACCTTATCTATCTTGGGGTTTAAGATGGCGTTCCAATCTCCCATTAGCACTACCCGCTTCCGACAATCTACAAACGCGTCAAGCTGACTGAAGAATGAGACCTTCTCACGAGCGGTTCTGGGCGTATGAACCGCGATCACCCGAAACACAGATCTTTTATGGCAAGATAGGCCACAACCAGCCTGCCCACCGCATCCCTATGAACAATGTCGACCGTCGCAGACAAGGTACATTTAACCAGCATGGAAACTCCCTTCCCCAGCGGGCTGCCATATGCTGAGAAAACCTCAAAATCTCGGGCCAGCACCTGACAGTCCACAGAGGAAACGAAATGTGTCTCTTGAATCGCAGCCACATCCACTCCCAGAGGTGAGCCGCCCGGCCCGATGATATCAAGCCCCTCGCATTCAAACTAGCCAAATTCAAAGCCATGGTACCTACCTTAGGGTGTGTCATACTCATCTCCGAAGTCAGCTGGGGAGAGGACGCCGACGTTATGCGCCATGCTCAAGGTGGTCAGGTTTTTCATATCCTGACCTTCTCTCGCAATGCCGCCGATGTCCAAAGGATAAATTAATTTCATGGCCCTGTAGAGTGACAGATGGACCAACACTGGGACGCTTCCCTTGCATTATTTTGACAGTTCGTCAAGACAAGGGTAATTTTTCTTCACCAGTTCGATTCCCGGAAACGCCTCTTCAGCAGCCTGCAGCCTTGTCCACAAGTTGATCTTGCAGGCCTCTGGAGTTCTGACAAAAGTTATTAGGAGCGGGGCGTCCAGGAAATTTGAGGGGATATTTACATCTTTCCCCTCTATCTGTTTGTAATCGAGCAGAGGTTTTAAGTTTTTCCTCTGCCGATGGAAAATGTCTGTTGCCACAGATAGAGGGTTCACATAACATAGTTCCTCGGGGGCAAGGGCTTTTAATTTGGTTGGTCTGCGAGAGGCAGAGGAGTCTCTCCCCTCCCTCTGTTCATTCTTTTCCTTTTCTTTTTGGGGTGGTGGCTCAGTTTGCATTGGTGTGGGGACGGGTGGTTGTGTGGTGTCTGGTGTTGGTGCGGTGTCTGGTGTTGGTGCAATGTCTGGTGTTGGTGTGGTGTCTGGTTTTGGTGTGGTGTCTGGTGTTGGTGCGGTGTCTGGTCTGGGGGTGGAAGTGGATTTTGTTGTTAGGGGTGGTGTATGTTCACAGGGAGTGGGGGCCACCTTTTCTCCCGTTTTCTTCTTTTGTTTTTCTTTTTTATTCTTTCGAATAAACCGTAGAGAGGTGAGGTTGAGTTCTTCTCCCTCTCACTTGCTGATTCATCCTCAGAGGAGCAGTCTTTTCTCCGCTTGATCCCCGTCTCAATTGGTGTGCGGACCGTTGGTTGTGTCTGCTCCTCTAGTTGCTGCTGTGGCTGTTTTTGTTGCTGCTGCTCTCGCTGGTGTCGTTACTGCTGCTGCTTCTGCTGCACTTGCTTCTTTTGCTGCTGCAGTAGTTGTTATTGCAACTGTTTCTGTCGCATCGGCTTTGGTGGCTGTTGTTGTTGCTGCATTTGCAGAGGCTACTGCCTCAATTTTTGTGCTGGTGGTGGGACGGTGGCGGAAGGGATTATGGGCTTCTGTTTTTGTCTCACTACCATGCTCCATTCCTGCCCCTTGGCCTCCTGAGTGGTTTGGGGTTTCCTTGCAGCTGGGGTTGGTGCCGCAGTTGCAGGGGTTGTTGCCGTCTGTTATGGTGTGGG
>NC_136500.1:117298201-117428201 GCF_053919585.1 Euprymna scolopes
GGGCTTCGTCTACAATGATTGCAGAGGTGTCTCTAATTACATTTGCCAAGGCTGAGTTACCAGTAATTTTGCAAACTGGCTGATCCATTCGATGAGTATCCAAGGGTACTTTAAAAGTGCTGTGAAGAGTGCGGCCACCTTGTAGTAGAGTAGCAGCAATGCCACTGAATGCTGTTGCAAGCACAATCTTTCTCATGGATCTAATCTTTGCAAGGATCAAATTGATTACAAAAGTCTTGCCCGTACCACCTGGAGCATCAAGAAACATCATGTTTTTGTTCATTTCACCTTGTGCTTCCAACATTGCCATGAATGAATTGTAAACTTCTCTTTGAGAATCGGTCAGTTTTTCTTGCATATTTTCTGCTTGTAGGGAAGTTCTTCAAGATTATAAGTAACTTCACGTTGATACTCTCTCGCGAGTCTTTCATCTCTCCCTTGCATTGGTGCAGGTAATCCATAGCTTGCCAATGGTTGACCGCACATAAGGAGAACTTTTTCTTCAATTAGACAAAGAGTTTTATTGTAGATGTCCTCATTAAAATCTGCTTCTGGATTGTTAACTTCTTGCCTGTATCTGTGAAGAATGTCTTCAGATATTACATCACGAAAAGCCATCCAGATCTCAAGAGGATTTCTTGGCTCACAGGCTGTTAAAATTATCACAAATAGGCTTCGCAAATTTGAAGGTGATTGAGTGGCACTTGCCTCTCCTACTGCTTGATGCAAGTGATGGTCATTTTCTAGAAGGCCTCGAGCAAGGCACGCTGCTCTGTATGTTTCAAACACCTGACCATTGTATGCTCGCAAATTTTGAAATGAAGTTGGACCAGCAACCTCATTGAGCAACAGGCGTAAGAAATAACACTCCCCTGCTTTTGGACTAATCGTGTAGATTCTCCCAATGCATGGTGCCTTCCATACATCATCATTTTCAGTACCTTCAACTTGTACCCCACGCATTCTTCTCATCCATTTCTTTGTCGATTTGTTCCAAGTGTAAAACTCAGGGACTTCTACGTATTTGAGACCCCTTGCAAAGTCATCCTCATGGCAGAGTTGAAAAAATGCTGTCAAAGTTGTGGCAGGCGGTGGACCTTGGGCTCGTTCCAGAGCAGTATCAGCTGAGAACATGACACGCTGCCCATTTTCAAGATGAACAGAAAGTTGTACAATTGGGGGGAAATGTTCATGGATGGGATGTTCCAATATCCTCCAGGCCGCCTCTGAACTGCCGACATACCTTGCATTCTGGAACTGCTGGATCTCATCCACAATGTGACTTTGTACTTGGCCTTGTTGGTTAGCTGCTCCATCAGTTCTTTGTAGTTCAAACACTGCTTGATCACATCCTTTATTCACGTATTTGAGGACATATTTGATGCTTTGGATCGAGCTGCAAATTTCTACGTTAATGTGAGCGTTGAACTGCTGAAGGAGGACCTTGTTGTACGGAACAATCCACTGGTTTGTTATTTCTTGATTAACATACCGACCATTTCTCTTCATCCTTATTGTACCAGTCTGGCCTCCATCTTCTGGTTTTCTTCGCCTGTACTTGGGGTAAGAGTCTTGGCCTTGCTTGGTACACTGAAGAAATTCTTTTGGGTATTTTTTTGAACATTTGTTGTCAATCATACATGGACAATTTGGATTAAATGGTCCACAAGGTCCATGCACCATATGTGCCATCACTTTAGCATGAAGATCAGGATCTTCCTCTTTGTCAGGGATCTCTGCAGATATGCAGAGATCCATTTTTTCTGGTAGAAGTTTGTCCTCTGGGGCCTGCCAGGTGAGGATGTGTGCATGCGGCAGTCCTCTTTTTTGATATTCAATACTGTACAGGAAAGCCCTCAACCTGCCAAATCCTCCCTTTTTAATAAATTCAAGTAACTTTTTTAGCTTCTGCCTGAAAACCCTGGCAACAATATCTGGACGATCCTGAGGGTTTTGCCCTTGAAGACAATTTTCTGTAATTTCTGTCCACTTTGGATTTGTTGTGAACGTGATGAAGAGGTCGGCTCGGCCCATTCGCCGAACATATGCCATGGCATCACTTTGACGCTCAAACATGTATCGAGGGCCTCCTGTATAAGTTGCCGGAAGTACAACTCGTTGACCAAACTGTTCTGGATTCCCATCCTCCCTAAGAATTGAATCTCTCAAGTTGCTATAATTGTCAGCTCTCAGGGTCTGTTGCTCACGCCTCAGGAACTGTAAACGTTCTGTTTCAATCTTGCAGTACACATCCACCAGCCATTGTTGAAATAGCCTTCGGTACCAGAGAAAATAGTTTCCAGGCCGAGTCATTAAATGGTACGAATAAAATTGCTGTTGGGTAACTTTTCGCCCATTGGATGCCTTCATGTAGATGTTGTAAGATGGAGAACCATAGGGGTACATTAACGGGTACATTAAAGTATCGTAGAGGGGATGTAGTTCGGAGATCCATTTTAATGTATCATTTCTAAAACGCAAGACAATATCCCGGTTAGCTGTTGGTTCATTCTCCATTAATATTCCAATCTCATACGTTGTTGTTGGAGCATTGAATCGCCGTGGATGCTCTTCTTGCGGCCTTCGGTCTTCCCTTATGACAACTTTATGTTCTACCAAGTGTTCTTCTTCAATCCTCTCCTTTGTTGTTTTCAGCTGACAAATAAAGCTGTTGTTCTCATGTAAAAATTCAGTCAGACTTTGGAGAATGTCTCTATTGAGTCTACTGTCACGTCCCCGATTATGTAGTTCCTCTTCCAGACTATCCAAGAAGTAGACTTGAATAAACTTTGCTGTTTCATCTTCAGGTGGTAAAAGACTCCCAATCTGGTGGCAAACCTGGCCTCGAATTCTAAAAGAAGGATTCCACCCATGTACTGCCGCAATTTTGTGACCAAATGATGTCATTGCAAAACAATTGTTATAACTGCGTAGATTTTGCAGAAAATCTTTAGAGATGGGACCATTGCCGGAGAGCAAATCTTGAAGCAACTGAGGCAGTGGTGGAAAGCTATCAAGCACAACTTTGCCAGAAGAACAACAACAACCAGGGGTTTCTCCTTTAAATTTTACAGCTGAGCAATGTTGACATACTTTGTCCATTTTTCCTATATCAGCTGTAGTGAGAGAGTCATTTTTGTTGTAGAGCAATCCTTTTCTATTGCAGTGTTCTATTTCATGGTGTCTCAAAGCAGTCATTCGTTGTCTAGCTGCCTCGTTTTCTGTCAATTGCTGGGGCAAAGTCATACTCTCTCTCCATGCAGCCTCTCGTTGTTGCCCTTGGTATAGGCGAAAGCTTCGTTGGGTTTCCGATTCATTCTGATGTCGTTGAGCCACTCTCAACTCACCTTGTGTACGTCTACTTACCTCATATAATTCATTCGATCGTAATATTGCTTCTCTTTCCAGTGCATATCTTTGCCTTTCTTGAATTTCATCTTGTGATGAATTTAACCGACTTACAGCATGTCTAGTTCTGTCAGCTTCATGTTGGGTTTCTCTTTCCAAATCTGACAGTCTTGCTCTCCTTTCTCTTTGACGTATCCTGTTAAGTTCTAGACGTCTTTCTCTATCTGAATTGTTTTCATTGGAGCGAATTGCAGCAACTCTTAGTCTATTAGCTTCCAATCTTTCCATTCTTTCTTCCTCACTTTCGTTTCTACTTCGTTTGGGTGGCATAATTTCGGTTTTAAACGGAATTGTTTAACGATATTAATGATTGTAAATTAATTAAGCGTAAAGGAAATGTATACTAACTGAAATGGACGAACTATAAATAATATTTCTGAATAGTACAATTATAAACAATTATATTGTACCTATTTACTATGCCTCCCCACGGGACAGAGTTAGACACCAGGGTCGTTTTTTAACGTGGAGAAAAGGTACAAAAATAAAAATTGTCTCAGTCGTGAAGGATTTCTCCTCCACCGAAAGAGAACAAGAAAATGAAGTGCAGCATCTGAAGAACAGATACTACACTTTGATCTTGACCAAAAGGAATGAATAAAAGCGACCTACGTGTGACTCATTACTTCCGGGTGTAAACGTCACAGTCTAAAAGTAATAATTAAAAAAAAAAGTAACTGTAAAATAAATGTAATACCAACTTAGGTTAACTAAGTAAACAGTACAATTAAAACAGTTCTATTAAAACAAATAATTACTAAGATCTAGGTAATTGTTAGTCTCATTGTTATGGTTTTAAAGAAAAAAATGTGTAAAAAAAAGTTCTGCTTTTGTGAGTACGTGTATTTCTTTTAAATTACATAACCTTTTTATTTTATTATTTATATCTCTTTTAAATTTATATATTTTGTTAGTAAACTGGAAGAAATTCAGTTGAATAAAACCTTGTTCGTGTTCTTTACGTTAAACTCATATTTTTATAAAAGGTTCATCCGGTTTAAAGAAAGCACTAAGTTTAAATAAGACTGGAAATAACTAATTCAATATATAAATAGAAAAATGAAATAAATATAAGCTTTAAGTCTTAAGATAGTAATAATCAAAATGTAATAAATTATTTGTAGTTCAAATCTATGATAAACAGGCTTTCGAAATAGGCTCGACCAGAAAGATTAAATTGGAACGAAATTATAATCTCCGTGCCATTTTCAAAACAACCCCACAAAAGTAACGATATCCTGCAGTTGGTTAAATGACAATGTTTGTAAGAAAAATGTAAAAGAAAATGCGCTTATCTGTTTATTTTGACCTGTTTTATTTAATTAAAAAAAAATTGGCTATAACTGGAAGAGAGCGTTATGTTTTGGGGGTTGTTTAAAAAATAGAATGGAAATAAAGTTAGTTCCGTTTTAATTGTGTTTAATTGCGGCAAGCGCTAACAAAATCGAAAAATCACTGTTTACATTCGAAATGTTAACTTTTATAGGTTTACAGGTTTGCTGACAAGGCTGGGGGTGTTTAATACAATTATTTTACTAAATTGATTTTTTTCATTTAAAAATAAAATTTATTTTAAAATATTTGTTTTTGTTTATTTATATAAAATTACGATAGTTGAATTGTATTCTTTCAATTATATTGGCAAGTAAAATATAAAAGATTAAAACGGAACGAAATTGAAATTTCCATTACATTTTCAATACAATCCCAAAACATAAAGCTTTGCTCGCCAATGAATTGTTTTGATAATATACGTAAAGTGAAATAAATCGAATATAAAATTAAATGAAAATATATTAAATAATTAAATGTTAAATAGATTTTGTAAATAGTACAGTTGAAATGATTAGAATATTTCCAATATGTAATAAGGTCGAGGTAATTAGTTAAAGAGATTTAATATAATGTGATATGCAAATGAGCATAAGTCATTCGATATGGGGGTGGTTTGTAGACTAGTATATAAAGAAATTAGGCCAAGTTTCTTATGTCTCCTTTAACAGAAACATCCTAAAATGGGTTCTAATGTTTCTCTACCAGGAGAGATCTACCCTCTTACCTCCTTTATATTTCGTTGATGATGGAGAGCTGTACACACAGACAGAAACACACGAACCCTATTACTTTATAAAAATATATATATATATATATATATATATATAAAGTTTGTTAAAAAGTTATATATATATATATATATATATAACTTTAAATAATAAATATTAGTGGTTGAGTATGACTAAAATTAAAAGAGTAATAATGTGATCGTGACTAATAATAATTTAGAGAATAGATAGACTAATAAACGGATAATGACTAATAATGATGTAGACAATAGATAATTAAACGGCTAATGACTAATAATGATGTAGACAATAGATAATTAAACGGCTAATGACTAATAATGATGTAGACAATAGATTAATAAACGGTTAATGACTAATAATGATGTAGACAATAGATAATTAAATGGCTAATGACTAATAATGATGTAGACAATAGATTAATAAACGGTTAATGACTAATAATGATGTAGACAATAGATTAATAAACGGCTAATGACTAATGATGATGTAGACAATGGGTTAATAAACGGTTAAGGACTAATAATGATGTAGACAATAGATAATTAAACGGCTAATGACTAATAATGATGTAGACAATAGATAATTAAACGGCTAATGACTCATAATGATGTAGACAATAGATTAATAAACCGTTAATGACTAATAATGATGTAGACAATAGATAATTAAACGGCTAATGACTAATAATGATGTAGACAATAGATGATTAAACGGCTAATGACTAATAATGATGTAGAAAATAGATTAATAAACGGCTAATCACTAATAAAAATGTATACGATAGATTAATAAACGGCTAATGACTAATAATGAGGTAGACGATACATTAATAAACGGCTAATGACTAATAATGATGTAGACAATAGATAAATAAACGGCTAATGACCAATAATGATGTAGACAATAGATTAATAAATGACTAATGACTAATAATGATGTAGACAATAGATTAATAAACGGCTAATGACTAATAATGATGTAGGCAATGGATAATTAAACGGCTAATGACTAATAATGATATAGACAATAGATTAATAAACGGCTAATGACTAATAATGAAGTAGACAATATATTAATAAACGGCTAATGACCAATAATGATGTAGGCAATAGATTAATAACAGGCTAATGACTTATAATGATCTGGAAAATATATAAAAAAACGGCTAATGACCAATAATGATACAGACAATGTATTAACAAACGGCTAATGAATAATAAGGATGTAGACAATAGATTAATAACCCGCTAATGACTAATACTGATGTAGACAATAGATTAATAAACGGCTAATAACCAATAATGATATAGACAATAGATTAATAAACGGCTACTGAGTAATAATGATACAGACAATAGATAAATAAACGGGTAATGACTAATAATGATGTAGACAATAGATTAATGAATGACTAATGACTAATAATGATATAGACAATAGATTAATAAACGGCTAAGTACTAATAATGATGTAGACAATATATAAATAAACGGCTAATGACTAATAATGATATATACAATAGATTAATAAACGGCTAATGACTAATAATGATATAGACAATAGATTAATAAACGGCTTATGACCAATAATGATGTAGACAATATATTAATTTACGGCTAGTGACTAATACTTATGTAGAAAATATATTAATAAACGGCTAATGACCAATAATGATATGGACAATAGATTAATAAACAGCTAATGACTAATAATGATGTAGACAATAGACTAATACACGGCAAATGACTAATAATGATGTAGACAATAGATGAATAAACGGCTCATGACTAATAATGATATAGACAATAGAGTAATAAACGGTTAATGACTAGTAAGTATGTAGACAATAGATTAATAAATGGCTAATGACTAATAATTATGTAGACAAAAGATAAATAAACGCCTAATGACTAATAATGATATAGACAATAGATTAATAAACGGTTAATGACACATAATGATGTAGACAATAGATTAATAAACGGCTAATGACTAATAATGATGTAGACAATAGATTAATAAACGACTAATGACTTATAAAGATGTAGACAATAGATTAATAAACGGCTAATGACTAATAATGATGTAGACAAAAGATTAATAAACGGCAAATGACTAATAATGATGTAGACAAAAGAGTAATAAACGGCTAATGACAAATAATGATATAGAAAAAAGATTAATAAACGGCTAGTGACTAATACCGATGTACACAATAGATTAATAAACGGCTAATGACGAATAATGATGTAGACAATAGATAATTAACGGCTAATGATTAATTGTGATGTAGACGATAGATTAATGAACGGCTAATGACCAATAATGATATAGACAACAGATTATTAAACGGCTAATCCCTAATAATGATGTAGACAATAGATTAATAAACAGCTACTGACTAATACTGATGTAGACAATAGATAATTCAACCACTAATGACTAAAAATGATATAGACAATAGATTAATAAACGGCTAATGATTTATAATGATGTAGACAATAGATTAAAGAATGGCTAATGACAAATCATGATATAGACAATAGATTAATAAACCGCTAAGTACTAATAATGATGTAGACAATATATTAATACACGGCTAATGACTAATAATGATATAGACAATAGATAAATAAACGGCTAATGACTAATAATTATATAGACAATAGATTAATAGACGGCTAATGACTAATAATGATGTAGACAATAGATAATTAAACGGCTAATGACAAATAATGATATAGACAATAGATTAATAAACGGCTAATGACCAATAATGATGTAGACAATAGATTAATAAACGGCTAATGACTAATGATGATGTAGACAATAGATTAATAAACCGCTAATGACTAACAATGATAAAGACAATAGATTAATAAACGGCTAATGACGTATAATGAGATGGACAATAGATAAATAAATGGCTAACAACAAATAATGATGAAGACAGTAGATTAATAAACCACTAATGACTAATAATGATAAAGACAATAGATTAATTAAGGGCTAATGAGTAATAATGATATAGACAATAGATAATTCAACGGCAAATGATTGATATTGATGTAGACAATAGATTAATAAACAGCTAATTAATCATATAGACAATAAATTAATTAACCGCTAATGACAAATAATTATGTAGACAATAGATTTATAAACGGATAATTAATAATAATGATGTAGAAAATATATAAATAAACGGCTAATGACTTATAATGATGTACACAACAGATGAATAAACGGCTAATGACTAATAATGATATAGACAATAGATTAATAAACGGCTAATGACTAATAATGATATAGACAATAGATTAATAAACGGTTAATGACTAATACTGATGTAGACAACAGATAAATAAATGGCTAATGACTAATAATGATGTAGACAATAGATTAATAAACGGCTAATGACTAATAATCATATAGACAATTGATTAATAAACGGCTAATGACAAATAATGATGTAGACAATAGATTAATAAACGGCTAGTGACTACTACTTATGTAGACAATAGATAAATAAACGACTAATGACGAATAATGATGTAGACAATAGATTACTAAACGGCTAATGACTAATAATGATGTAGACAATAGATTGATAAACGGCTAATGATTATAATGATGTAGACAATAGATTAATAAACGGCAAATGACTAATAATGATGTAGACAATAGATTAATAAACGGCTAATGACTAATAATGATGTAGACAATAGATTAATAAACGGCTAATGACTAATAATGATGTAGACAATAGATTAATAAACAACGAATGACTTATAAAGATGTAGACAATAGATTATAAACGGCTAATGACTAATACTGATGTAGACAATAGATTAATAAGCGGCTAATGACAAATAATTATGTAGAAAATAGAGTAATAAACGGCTAATTACTAATAATGATATAGACAATAGATTTATAAAGTGCTCGTGACTAATAATGATGTAGACAATAGATTTATAAACGCCTAATGACTAATAATGATATAGACAATAGATTAATAAACGGCTAACGACTAATAAGTATAAAGACAATAGATTAATAAACCGCTATGACAATAATGAAAAAGACAATAGATTAATAAACGGCTAATTACTAATACGTATATAGAAAATTGATTAATAAACGGCAAAGCACTAATAATGGTGTAGACAATAGATTAATAAACAGCTAATGACTATTAAATTAACCGCTAATGACAAATAATGATGTAGACAATAGATTTCTAAACGGATAATGATCAATAATGATGTAGAATATATAATTATAAACGGCTTATGACTTATAATGATGTACACAATAGATTAATAAATTGCTAATGACTAATAATGATATAGACAATAGATTAATTAACGGTTTATGACTAATAATGGTGTTGTCAATAGATGAATAAATGGCTAGTGACTAATAATGATATAGACAATAGATTAATAAACGGCTAATGACTAATAATGATATAGACAATAGATTAATAAACGGCGAATGACCAATAATGATGTAGACAATAGATTAATGAACGGCTAGTGACTACTACTTATGTAGACAATAGATTAATAAACGGCTAATGACGAATAATTATGTAGACAATGGATTAATAAAAGTGCTAATGACTAACAATGATGTAGACAATAGATTGATAAACGGCTTATGACTAAGAATGATGTAGACAATAAATTAATAAACGGCAAATGATTCATAATAATGTAGACAATAGATTAATATACGGCAAATGTCTAATAATGATATAGACAATAGATTAATAAACGGCTAATGACTAATAATGATGTAGACAATAGATTAATAAACGACTAATGACTAATAATGATGTAGACAATAGATTAATAAATGGCTAATGACTTATAAAGATGTAGACAATAGATTAATAAACGGCTAATGACTAATAATTGTGTAGACAATACAGTAATAAACGGCTAATGACTAATAATGATGTAGACAATAGATAAATAAACGGCTAATGACTTATAAAGATGTAGACAATTGTTTGATAAACGGCTAATGACTAGTAAGTATGTAGACAATAGATTAATAAACGGCTAATGATTAATATTATGTAGACGATAGATTAATATACGGCTAATGACGAATAATGATATAGACAACAAATTATTAAACGGCTAATGCCTAATAATGTTATAGACAATAGATTACTAAACGGCTAATGACTAATAATGATGTAGACAATGGATAATAAAACGGCTAATGACAAATAATGATATAGACAATAGATTAATAAACGGCTTATGACTAATAATGATGTAGACAATATATTAATAAACGGATAATGACTAATAATGATGTAGGCAATAGATTAATAACAGGCTAATGACTAATAATTAACTAGAAAATATATTAATAAACCGCTAATGACCAATAATGATACAGACAATGTATTAATAAACGGCTAATTACTAATAATGATGTAGACAATAGATCAATAAACCGCTAATGACTAATAATTATATACATAATGGATTAATAAAACGCTAATGACTGATAATGATGTAGACAATAGATTAATAAACGGTTAATTACTTATAAAGAGGTAGACAATATATTAATAAGCAGCTAATGACTAATAATGATGTAGACAATAGAGTAATAAACGGCTAATGACTAATAATGATACAGACAATAGATTAATAAACGGCTAGTGAATAATACTGATGTAGACAATAGAATTATTTACTGGCGAATGACGAATAATGATGTAAACAGTAGATTAATGAACGGCTAATGATTAATAATGATGTAGACGATAGATTAATAAACGGCTAATGACCAATAATGATATAGACAACAGATTATTAAACGGCTAATCCCTTATAATGATGTAGACAATTGATTAATAAACGGCTAATGACTAATAATGATGTAGACAATGGATAATTAAACGGCTAATGACTAATAATGATATAGACAATAGATAAATAAACGGCTAATGACTAATAATGATATAGACAATAGATTAATAAACGGCTCATGACAAATAATGATATAGACAATAGATTAATAAATGGTTTATGACCAATAATGGTGTTGTCAATAGATGAATAAATAGCTAGTGACTAATAATGATACAGACAATAGATTAATAAACGGCTAATGACTAATAGTTATATAGACAATAGATTAATAAACGGCGAATGACCAATAATGATGTACACAATAGATTAATACACGGCTAGTGATTACTACTTATGTAGACAATAGATTAATAAACGGCTAATGACGACTAATTATGTAGACAATGGATTAATAAACGGCTAATGACTAAAAATGATGTAGACAATAGATTGATAAACAGCTTATGACTAACAATTATATAAATAATGGATTAATAAAACGCTAATGACTGATAATGATGTAGACAATAGATTAATAAACGGCTAATTACTAGTAATGATGTAGACAATATATTAATAAGCGGCTAATGACTAATAATGATGTAGACAATAGAGTAATCAACGGCTAATTACTAATAATGATATAGACAATAGATTAATAAACGGCTAGTGAATAATACTGATGTAGACAATAGAATTATTAACTGGCGTATGACGAATAATGATGTAAACAATAGATTAATGAACGGCTAATGATTAATAATGATGTAGATGATAGATTAATAAACGGCTAATGACCAATAATGATATAGACAACAGATTATTAAACGGCTAATCCCTAATAATAATGTAGACAATAGATTAATAAACGGCTAATGACTAATAATGATGTAGACAATGGATAATTAAACGGCTAATGACTAATAATGATATAGACAATAGATTAATAAACGGCTAATGACTAATAATGATGTAGACAATATATTAATAAACGGCTAATGACCAATAATGATGTAGGCAATAGATAATTAACAGGCTAATGACTTATAATAATCTAGAAAATATATTAATAAAAGGCTAATTACCAATAATGAAACAGACAATGTCTTAATAAACGGCTAATGGCAAATAATGATGTAGACAATAGATTAATAAACAGCTAATTTCTATTAATCATATAGACAATAGATTTATTAACCGCTAATGACAAATAATGATGTAGACAATTGATTAATAAACGGCTAATGACTAATAATTATGTAGACAGAATATTAATAAACGGCTAATGACTTATAATGATGTAGACGATAGATTAATAAACGGCCAATGACAAATAATGATGTAAACAATAGATTAATAAACGGCTAATGTCTAATAATGATATAGACAATATATTAATAAACGGCTAATGACTAATAATGACATAGACAATAGATTAATAAACGGGTAATGAATAATAATGATGTAGACAATAGATTAATAAATGGCTAATGACTAATAATGATATACACAATAGATTAATAAACGGCTAATGAGCAATAATGATATCGACAATAGATTAATAAACGGCTAAGTAAAATAATGATGTAGACAATACATTAATAACCTGCTAACGACAAATAATGATATAGACCATAGATTAATAAACCGCCAATGACTAATAATGGTGTAGACAATAGATTAATAAACGGCTAATGACTAATAATGATGTAGACAATAGATTAATAAGCGGGTAAGGACTAATAATGATGTAGACAATAGATAATTAAACGGCTAGTGACTAATACTTATGTAGACAGTAGATTAATAAACGGCTAATGACTAATAATGAAGTAGACGATAGATTAATAAACGGCTAATAACTAATAATGATGTAGACAATAGATAATTAAACGGCTAATGCCTAATAATTATGTAGACACTAGATTAATAAACGGCTAATAGTTATAATGATGTAGACAATAGATTAATAACATGCTAATGACTAATAATGATGTAGACAATAGAATAATAAACGGCAAATGACTAATAATTATGTAGACAATAGATTAATAAACGGCTAATGACTAATAATGATGTAGACCATAGATAATTAAACGGCTAATGATTAATAATGATATAGACAATAGATATATAGATGGCTAATGACTAATAATGATGTAGACAATAGATTAATAAACGGCTAATGACTAATAATGATGTAGCCAATAGATTAATAAACAGCTAATTTCTATTAATCATATAGACAATAGATTAATTAACCGCTAATGACAAATAATGATGTAGACAATAGATTAATAAACGGCTAATGACTAATAATAATGTAGACAATAAATTAATAAACGGTTAATGACCAATAATGATACAGAAAACAGATTATTAATGCCTTAAAATTATGTAGACAATAGATGCATAAACGGCTTATGACGAATAATTATTTAGACAATATATTAAGAAACGGCTATTGAATAATAAAGATGTGAACAATAGATTAATAAACGGCTAATGACATATAATGATGTAGACAATAGATTAATAAACGGCTAATGATTAATAATGATATAGAAATAGATTAAGAAACGGGTAATGACTAATAATGATGTAGACAATAGATTAATAACCCGCTAATTACTACTAATAATAAAGACAATAGATTAATAAACAGCTAATGACTAATAATGATATAGACAATAGATTAATAAACGGCTAATGACTAATAATGATGTAGCCAATAGATTAATAAACAGCTAATTTCTATTAATCATATAGACAATAGATTAATTAACCGCTAATGACAAATAATGATGTAGACAATAGATTAATAAACGGCTAATGACTAATAATAATGTAGACAATAAATTAATAAACGGTTAATGACCAATAATGATACAGAAAACAGATTATTAATGCCTTAAAATTATGTAGACAATAGATGCATAAACGGCTTATGACGAATAATTATTTAGACAATATATTAAGAAACGGCTATTGAATAATAAAGATGTGAACAATAGATTAATAAACGGCTAATGACATATAATGATGTAGACAATAGATTAATAAACGGCTAATGATTAATAATGATATGGAAATAGATTAAGAAACGGGTAATGACTAATAATGATGTAGACAATAGATTAATAACCCGCTAATTACTACTAATAATAAAGACAATAGATTAATAAACAGCTAATGACTAATAATGATATAGACAATAGATTAATAAACGGCTAATGACTAATAATGATGTAGACAATAGATTAATAAACAGCTTATGACTATTTATCATATAGACAATAGATTAATAAACCGCTAATGACAAATAATGATGTAGACAATAGATGTATAAACGGCTAATTAATAATAATGATGTAGACAATATATTAATACATTGCTAATGACTTATAATGATGTACACAATAGATTAATAAACGGCTAATCCCTAATAATGATGTAGACAATAGATTAATAAAGGACTAATGCCTAATAATGATGTAGACAATAGATTAATAAACCGCTAAAGTAATAATTATATGGATAATAGATTAATAAACGGCTAATGACTAGTATTGGTGTAGAGACGAGAGTAATAAACGGCTAATGACCAATAATGATATAGACAATAGATTAATAAACGGCTAATGACTAATAATGATATTGACAATAGATTTATAAACGGGTAATCACTAATAATTATGTAGAAAATAGATTAATAAATGGCTAATTACTAATAATGATACAGACAACGTATTAATAAACGGCTCATGACTTATAAAGATGTAGACAATAGATTAATAAACGGCTAATGACAAATAATGATATAGACAATAGATTAATAAACGGCTAGTGACTAATACTGATGTAGACCATAGATTAATAAACGGCTAATGACGAATAATGATGTAGACAATAGATTAATAAACGGCTAATGACGAGGAATGATGTAGACAATAGATTAATAAACGGCTAATGACTAATAATGATGTAGACAATAGATTAATAAACGGCTAATGACCAATAATTATATAGACAACAGATTATTAAACGGCTTGTGCCTAATAATGATGAAGACAATAGATTAATAAACGGCTAATGACTAATAATCATGTAGACAATGGATTATTGAACGGCTAATGACTAAAAATTGTATAGACAATAGATTAATAAACGGCGAATGACCAATAATGATGTAGACAATATATTAATAAACGGCTAATGACAAATAATGTTGTGGGCAATAGATTAAAAACAGGCTAATGACTAATAATGATCTAAAAAATATATTAATAAACGGCTAATGACCAATAATTATACAGACAATGTATTAATAAACGGCTAGGTACTAATAAGTATGTAAACAATAGATTACTAAACGGCTAATGAATAATAATGATAAAGAAATAGATTAATAAACGGCTAATGACTAATAATGATATAGACAATAGATTAAAAAACCGCTAATGACAAATAATGATGTACACAATAGATTTATAAACGGCTAATGAATAATATTGATATCGACAATAGATTAATAAAAAGCTTATTACTAATAAAGATATAGACAATAGATTAATAAACGGGTAATTACTAATAATGATGTAAACAATAGATTTATAAATGGATAATGACTAATAATGATATAGACAATAGATTACTTTACGGCTAATGACCAATAATTATATATACAATATATTAATAAACGGCAAAATAGACCAATAATGATGTAGACAATAGATTAATAAACGGCTTCTTACTAATACTTATGTAGACAATAGATTAATAAACGGCTAATGACGAATAAAGATGTAGACAATAGATTAATAAACCGCTAATGACTAATAATGATGTAGACGATAGATTAATAAACGGCTAATGACTAATAATGATATAGACAATAGATAAATAAACAGCTAATGCCTAATAATTATGTAGACAATAGATTAATAAACGGCTAATGACATATAATGATATAGACAATAGATTAATAAACGGCTAATTACTAATAATGATGTAGACAATGGATTAATAAACGGCTAATGACTATCAATGATGTAGACAATAGATAATGAAACGGCTAATGACTAATAATGATATAGACAATAGATTAATAAACGGCTAATTACTAATAATGATGTAGACAATAGATTAATAAACTGCTAATGACCCATAATGATGTAGACAATAGATTAATAAACAGCTAATGACTAATAATGATATAGACACTAGATTCATAAACGGCTAATTACTAATAATGACGTAGACAATATATTATTAAACGGCTAATGACCAATAATGTATTAGGCAATGGATTCATAATAGGCTAATGACTAATAATGATCTAGAAAATAAATGAATAAACGGCTAATGACCAATAATGATATAGACAATATATTAATAAACGGCTTATGACTAATAATGATGTAGACAATAGATTAATAAACGGCTAATGACTAATAATGATATAGAAATAGATTAATTAACGGGTAATGACGAATAATGGTGTAGACAATAGATTAATAAACCGCTAATGACTAATAATGATAAAGACAATAGATTAATTAACGGCTTATGACTAATAATGATATAGACAATAGATTAATAAACGGGTAATGACTAATAACGATGTAGACAATAGATTAATAAATGGCTAATGACTAATAATGATATCGACAATAGATTTATAAACGGCTAATGAGCAATAATGATATAGACGATAGATTAATAAACGGCGAAGTAAAATATTTATGTAGAAAATATATTAATACACGGCTAATTACTTAGAATGATGTAGACAATACAGTAATAAACGGCTAATGACTAATAATGAAATAGAAAATAGATTAATAAAAGGCAAATGACTAATAATGATATGGACAATAGATTAATAAACCGCTAATAACTAATAATAATATAGACAATAGATTAATAAACGGCTAATGACATATAATGATACAGACAATATATTTATAAACGGCTAATGACAAATAATGATATAGACAATAGATTCATAAACGGCTCATTACTAATAATGATGTAGACAATAGATTAATAAACGGCTAATGACCAATAATGATGTAGGCAATAGATAAATAACAGGCTAATGATTAATAATGATCTAGAAAATAAATGAATAAACGGCTAATGACAAATAATTATATAGACAATATATTAATAAACGGCTAATGACTAATAATGATGTAGACAATAGATTAATAAACGTCTAATGACTAATAATGATATAGAAATAGATTAATGAACGGCTAATGACTAATAATAATATAGACAATAGATTAACAAACCGCTAATTACTAATAATGATATAGACAATAGATTAATAAATGGCTAATGACTAATAATGATATAGACAAAAGATTTATAAACGGCTAATGATAAATAATGATATAGACAATAGAGTCATAAACGGCTGATTACTAATAATTATGTAGACAATAGATACATACCGGCTAATGACCAATAATGATGTAGGCAATAGATTTATAATAGGCTAATGACTAATAATGATCTAGAAAATACATAAATAAACGGCTAATGACCAATAATGGTAATTACAATATATTAATAAACAGCTAATTACTGATAATGATGTAGACAATAGATTAATAAACGGCGTATGACAAATAATGATATAGAAATAGATTAGTAAACGGTAATTACTAATAATGATGTAGACAATAGATTTATAAACCGCTAATTACTAATAATAATAAAAAAAATAGATTAATAAAAGGCTAATGACGAATAATGATATAGACAATAGATTAATAAACGGCTAAAGTATCAATAATTATATCGATAATAGATTAATAAACGGCTAATGACTAATATTGATATCGACAATAGATTAATTTACGGCTAATGACCAATAATTATATATACAATAGATTAATAAACGGCAAAATAGACTAATAATGATATAGACAATAGATTAATAAACGGCTAATTACTAATAATGCATAGACAATGGATAAATAAACGGCTAATGACCAATAATGATGTAGACAATAGATTAATAAACGGTTAGTGACTAATACTTATGTAGACAATAGATTAATAAACGGCTAATGACGAATAAAATGTAGACAATAGATTAATTAACCGCTAATGATTCATAATGATGTAGACGATATATTAATAAACGACTAATGACTAATAATGATATAGACGATAGATTAATAAACGGCATATGACTAATAATGATATAGACAATAGATAAATAAACAGCTAATGCCTAATAATGATGTAGACAATAGAATAATAAACGGCTAATTACATATAATGATATAGACAATAGATTAATAAACGGCTAATGACTAATAATGATGTAGGCAATGGATTAATAAACGGCTAATGATTAATAACTATGTAGACAATAGATAAATAAATTGCTAATGACTAATAATGATATAGACAATAATTTATAAACGGCTAATGAGCAATAATGATATAGACAATAGATTTTTAAACGGCGAAGTAAAATATTGATGTAGACAATATTTTAATGAACGGCTACTGACTAATAATGATATAGACCATAGATTAATAAACCGCTAATGACTAATAATGAAGTAGACAATATATTAATAAACGGCTAATGACTTAGAATGATGTAAACAATAGAGTAATAAACGGCTAATTACTTATAATGAAATAGAAAATAGATTAATAAACGGCAAATGATTCATAATGATATGGACAATAGATTAATAAACCGCTAATGACTAATAATAATATAGACAATAGATTAATAAACGGCTAATGACTAATAATGATATAGACAATAGATTTATAAAGTGCTAATGACCAATAATGATACAGACAATAGATTCGTAAACGGCTGATTACTTATAATGATGTAGACAATAGATTGATAAACGGCTAATGACCAATAATGATGTGGGCAATAGATTAATAACAGGCTAATGATAAATAATGATCTAGAAAATATATTAATAAACGGCTAATAAAAATAATTATATAGACAATAGATTAAAAAACGCTAATTACTAATAATCATAAAGACAATAGATTAATAAACGGCTAATTACCAATAATTATATAGATAATAGATTCATAAACGGTTAATTTCTAATAATGATGTAGACAATAGATTAATAAACGGCTAATGACCAATAATGATGTAGGCAATAGATTAATAATAGGCTAATGACTAATAATGATGTAGACAATAGATTACAAAACGGCTAATGTCTAATAATAATATAGACAATAGATTAATAAATAAATTAATGATATAGACAAAAAATAAATAAACGGGTAATGACTAATAATGATGTAGACAATAGATTTATAAATGGCTAATGACCACTAATGATATAGACAATAGATTAATAAACCGCTAGGTACTAATAATGAAGTAGACAATAGATCAATAAACGGCTAATGACTAATAATGATAGAGACAATAGATTAATAAACGGCTAATGACTATAAATGATATGACTAATAATGATGTACACAATAGATTAATAAAAGGCTAATTACTAATAATGATGTAGACAATAGATTAATAAACGACTAATTCCTAATAATGATGTAGACAATAGATTAATAAACGGCTAAAGTCCCAATAATTATATGGATAATAGATTAATCAACGGCTAATGACTAATATTTATGTAGAGAATATATTAATAAACGGCTAAAGACTAATAATGATATAGACAATAGATTAATAAACTTTTATGATTAATAATGATATGGACAACAGATTAATAAACGGCAAATGTCTAATAATGATGTAGACAATAGATTAATAAACCGCTAATGACCAATAATGATATAGACAATAGATTAATAAACGGCTAATTACTAATAATGATATAGACAATAGATTACTAAACAACTAATGACCAATAATGATGTAGACAATAGATTAATAAACGGCTAGTGACTAATATTTATGTAGACAATGGATTAATAAACGGCTAATGACGAATAATGATTTAGACGATCGATTAATAAACGGGTAATGACTAATAATGATATAGACAATAGATTAATAAACGGCTAATGCCTAATAATGATGTAGACAAAAGATAAATAACCGGCCAATTACAAAAAATGATATAGACAATAGATGAATAAACGGCTAATTACTAATAATGATGTAGACAATAGATTAATAAACGGCTAATGACTAATAATGATGTAGACAATAGATTAATAAACGGCTAATTACTAATAATGATATAAACAGATTAATAAACGGCTAATGACTAATAATGATGTAGACAATAGATTAATAAACTGCTAATGACCAATAATGATGATGACAATAGATTAATAAACGGCTACTGACTTATAAAGATGTAGACAATAGATCAATAAACAGCTTATGACTAATAATGATATAGACAATAGATAAATAAACTGCTAATGACAAATAATGATGTAGACAATATATAAAATAATGATTTAGACAATATATAAATAAACGGCTAATGACTATAAATGATATAGACAATAGATTAATAAACGTGCTAATGACTAATAATGATATAGACAATAGATTAATAAACCGCTAATGACTAATAATAATCTAGACAATATATTAATAAACGGCTAATGACCAATAATGATACAGACAACAGATTATTAAACGGCTAATGCCTAATAATGATGTAGACAATAGATTAATAGACGGCTTATGATTAATAATGATATAGACAATACATTAATAAACGTCGAAAGAAAAATAAAGATGTAGACAATACATTAATAAACGGCTAATTACTAATAATGATGTAGACAATAGATAAATAAACGGCTAATGACCAATAATGATATAGACAATAGATTCATAAAAGACTAATTACTAATAATGATGTAGACAATATATTAATAAACGGCTAATGACCAATAATGATGTAGGCAATAGATTAATAACAGGCTAATGACTAATAATTATCTAGAAAATATATTAATACACGGCTAATGACAAATAATTATATAGACAATATATTAATAAACGGCTAATGACTAATAATTATGTAGACAATAGATTAATAAACAGCTAATGACTAATCATGATATAGAAATAGATCAATAAACGGCTAATGACTAATAATGTTATGGACAATACATTAATAAACCGCTAATGACTAATAATTATAAAGACAATAGATTAATAAACGGCAAATGACAAATAATGATATAGACAATAGATTAATAGACGGCTAACGACTAACAATGGTAAAGACAATAGATTAATAAATCGCTAATGACTAATAAAGATATAGAAAATAGATTAATTAACCGCTAATTACAAATAGTGATGTAGACAATAGATTAATAAACGGCTTATGCAAAATAATGATGTAGACAATATATTAATAACGGCTAATGACTTATAATTATGTAGACAATAGATTAATAGACGGCTAATGACTAATAATGATGTAGACAATAGATTAATAAACGGCTAATGTCTAATAATGATGTAGACAATAGATTAATAAACCGGTAAAGTTCCAATAATTATATGGATAATAGATTAATACACCGCTAATGACTAATACTGATGTAGACAATAGATTAATAAACGGCCAATGACTAATAATAATATAGACAATAGATTATTAAACGGCTAATGCATAATAATGATATAGACAATAGATTAAATAACGGGTAATAACTAATAATGATGTAGACAATAGATTTATAAACGGCTAATAATTATAATAATATAGACAATAGATTAATACACGGCTAATGACCAATAATGATATAGACAATAGATACATAAACCTCTAAGTACTAACAATGATGTAGACAATATATCAATAAACGGCTAATGACTAATAATGAGAGAGACAGTAGATTAATAAACGACTAATGTCTAATAATGATGTAGACAATAGATTAATAAACGGCTAATGACTAATAATGATATAGACAATAGATTTATAAACAGCTAATGACTAATAACTATATAGACTTTTGATTAATAAACGGCTAATGACTAATAGATTAATAAACCGCTAATGACTAATAAGTATAAAGACAAACGATTAAAAAACGGCTAATGACGGATAATGATGTAGACAATAGATTAATAAACCGCTAATGACTAATAATGATGTAGACAATTGATTAATAAACAACTAATTACCAATAATGATGTAGACAATAGATTAATAAACGGCTAATTACTAATAATGATGTAGAAAATAGATTAATAAACGGCTAATGACTAATAATGATATAGACAATAGATTTATAAACCGCTAATGATTAATAATGATGTAGACAATAGATTAATAAACGGCTAATGAGCAATAATCATGTAGACAATAGATCAATAAACGGCTAATGACTAATAATGATATAGACAATAGATTAATAAACCGCTAATGACTAATAATGATGTAGACAATATATTAATAAAAGGCTAATGACCAATAATGATGTAGGTAATATATTAATAACAGCCTAATGACTAATAATGATCTAGAAAATATATTCATATACGGCTAATGACAAATAATTATATGGACGATATATTAATAAACGGCTAATGGCTTATAATGATGTAGACAATAATTAATAAACGGCTAATAACTAATAATGATGTGGAAATAGATTAATAAACGGCTAATGACTAATAATGATATAGACAATAGATTAATAAACCGCGAGTGACTAATAATTATAAAGACAATAGATTAATAAACGGCAAATGACTAATAATGATATAGACAATAGAATAATAAACGGCTAACGACTAATAATTGTATAGACAATAGATTAATAAACCGGTAATGACAAATAATGATAAATACAATAGATTGATAAACCGCTAATGACTAATAATGATATAGACAATAGATTAATAAACAACTAATGACTATTAATCATATAGACAATAGATTAATTAACGGCTAATGACACATAGTGATGTAGACAATAGATTAATAAACGGCTAATGAATAATAATGATGTAGAAAATATATTAATAAACGGCTAATGACTTATAATGATGTAGACAATATATTAATAAACGGCTAATGACTAATACTGATGTAGACAATAGATTAATAAACGGCTAATTTCTAATAATGATGTAGACAATAGAATTATAAACCGGTAAAGTACCAATAATTATATGGATAATAGATTAATAAACCGCTAATGACTAATACTGATGTAGGCAATAGATTAATAAACGGCTAATTAATAATAATGATGTAGACAATATATTAATAAACGGGTAATGACTAATAGTGATGGTGACAATAGATTTATAAATGGCTAATGACTAATAATGATATAGACAACAGATTAATAAACGGCTAATGACCAATAATGATATAGACAATAGATTAATAAACCGCTAAGTACTAATAATGATGTTGACAATATATCAATAAACGGCTAATGACTAATAATGATAGAAACAATAGATTAATAAACGACTAATTACTAATAATGATGTAGACAATAGATTTATAAACAGCTAATGACTTATAATGATGTAGACAATAGAGTAATAAACGGTTAATGACTAATAATTATATAGAAAATAGATAAATAAACGGCAAATGACTAATATTGATATAGACAATAGATTAATAAACAGCTAATGACTAATAATGATATAGACAATAGATTAATAAACGGCCAATGACTAATAATGATATAGACAATAGATAAATAAACGGCTAATGACTAATAATGATATAGACAATTGATTAATAAACGGCTAATGACTAATAATGATGTAGACAATAGATTAATAAACGGCTAATGACTAATAATTATGTAGACAATAGATTAATAAACGGCTAAGGATTAATAATGATGTAAACAATAGATTAATAAACGGCTAATGACTAATAATGATATAGACAATAGATTAATAAACCGCTAATGATTAATAATGATGTAGACAATAGATTTATAAACGGCTAATGACTAATAATGATATAGACAATAGACTAATCAACGGCTAATGACAAATTATGATATAGACAATAGATTAATACACCGCTTATGACTAATAATGATGTAGACAATAGATAAATAAACGGCTAACTACTAATAATGATATAGACAATAGATTAATAAACTGCTAATAACCAATAATGATGTAGACAATATATTAATAAACGGCTAATGACTAATAATGATGTAGACAATATATAAATAAACGGCTTATGACTAATAATGATATAGACAATAGATTAATAAACGGCTAATGACTAATAATGATATAGACAATAGATTAATTAACAGCTAATGACTAATAATAATGTTGACAATATATTAATAAACGGCTAATGACCAATAATGATATAGACAACAGATTATTAAACGGCTAATGTCTAATAATGATGTAGACAATAGATTAGAAACGGCTAATAATTAATAATGATATAGACAATAGATAAATAAACGGCTAATGAATAATAAAGATGTAGACAATACATAAATAAACGGCTAATGACTAATAATGATGTAGACAATAGATTAATAAACGGCTAATAACCAATAATGATATAGACAATAGATTCATAAACCGCTAATTACTAATAATGATGAACACAATATATTAATAAATGGCTAATTATCAATAATGATGTAGGCAATAGATTAATAACAGGCTAATGACTAATAATGATCTAGAAAATATTTTAATAAATGGCTAATGACAAATAATTATGTAGACAAAAGATTAATAAACGGCTAATGACTCATAATGATATAGAAATAGATTAATAAACGGCTAATGATTAATAATGATATAGACAATAGATTAATAAACTGCTAATGACTAATAATGATGTAGACAATAGATTAATAAACGGCAAATGACTAATAATGATATAGACAATAGATTAATAAACGGCTAACGACTGATAATGATAAAGACAATAGATTAATAAACCGCTAATTAATAATAATGATAAAGACAATAGATTAATAAACCGCTAATGACAAATAATGATATAGACAATAGATATCTAAACGGCTAATTACTAATAATGATGTAGACAATAGATTAATAAACAACTAATGACTATTAATCATATAGACAATAGATTAATTAACCGCTAATGACAAATAGTGATGCAGACAATAGATTAATAAACGGCTAATGAATAATAATAATGATGTAGACAATATATTAATAAACGGCTAATGACTTATAATGATGTAGACAATAGATTAATAAACGGCTAATGACTAATAATGAAGTAGACAATAGATTAATAAACGGCTAATGTCTTATAATGATGTAGAAAGTAGATTAATAAACCGGTAAAGTACCAATGATTATATGGATAATAGATTAAGAAAAGACTAATGACTAATACTGACGTAGACAATAGATTAATAAACGGCTAATGACTAATAATGATATAGACAATAGATTGATAAACGGGTAATGACTAATAATGATGTAGACAATAGATTTATAAATGGCCAATGACTAATAATGATATAGACAATATATTAATAAACCACTTAGTACTGATAATGATGTAGACAATAGATTAATAAACGGCAAATGACTAATAATGATATAGACAATTGATTAATAAACGGCTAATTACTAATAATGATGTAGACAATATATTAATAAACGGCTAATGACTTCTAATGATGGAGACAATAGAGTAATAAACGGCTAATGACTAATAATTATATAGAAAATAAATAAATAAACGGCAAATTACTAATAATGATATAGACAATAGATTAATAAACCGCTAATGACTAATAATTATATAGACAATAGATTAATAAACGGCTAATGACTAATAATGATACAGACAATAGATTAATAAACGGCTAATGACTAATAATGATACAGACAATAGATTAATAAACGGCTAATTACTAATAATGATATAGACAATAGATTAATAAACCGCTAATTACTAATAATTATATAGACAATAGATTAATAAACGGCTAATGACTAATAATGATATAGACAATAGATTAATAAACTGCTAATTACTAATAATGATGTAAACAATAGATTAATAAACGGCTAATGACTAATAATGATATAGACAATAGATTAATAAACGACTAATGACTAATAATGATATAGACAATATATTAATAAACGGCTAATGACTAATAATGATGTAGACAATAGATTAATAAACGGCTAATGACTAATAATGATGTAGACAATAGATTAATAAACCGCTAATGACAAATAATGATATAGACAATAGATATCTAAACGGCTAATTACTAATAATGATGTAGACAATAGATTAATAAACAACTAATGACTATTAATCATATAGACAATAGATTAATTAACCGCTAATGACAAATAGTGATGCAGACAATAGATTAATAAACGGCTAATGAATAATAATAATGATGTAAACAATAGATTAATAAACGACTAATGACTAATAATGATATAGACAATATATTAATAAACGGCTAATGACTAATAATGATATAGACAATATATTAATAAACGACTAATGACTAATAATGATATAGACAATATATTAATAAACGACTAATGACTAATAATGATATAGACAATAGATTAATAAACTGCTAATTACTAATAATGATGTAAACAATAGATTAATAAACGGCTAATGACTAATAATGATATAGGCAATATATTAATAAACGGCTAATGACTAATAATGATATAGACAATATATTAATAAACGGCTAATGACTAATAATGATATAGACAATATATTAATAAACGACTAATGACTAATAATGATATAGACAATATATTAATAAACGGCTAATGACTAATAATGATGTAGACAATAGATTAATAAACGGCTAATGACTAATAATGATATAGACAATATATTAATAAACGGCTAATGACTAATAATGATATAGAAAATAGATTAATAAACGACTAATGACTAATAATGATAAAGACAATTGATAAATAAACTGCTAATGACTAATAATGATATAGACAATGGATTAATATACGACGAATGACAAATAATGATATAGACAATAGATTAATAAACGGCTAATGACCAATAATGATGTAGACAATAGATTAATAAACGGCTAATGACTAATAATGATGTAGACAATAGATTAATAAACGACTAATGACTAATAATGATATAGACAATAGATTAATAAACGGCTAATGACTAATAATGATGTAGACAATAGATTAATAAACGGCTAATGACTAATAATGATGTAGACAATAGATTAATAAACGGCTAATGACTAATAATGATGTAGACAATAGATTAATAAACGGCTAATGACTAATAATGATGTAGACAATAGATTAATAAACGGCTAATGACTAATAATGATGTAGACAATATATTAATAAACGGCTAATGACTAATAATGATGTAGACAATAGATTAATAAACGGCTAATGACTAATAATGATATAGACAATAGATTGATAAACGGGTAATGACTAATAATGATGTAGACAATAGATTTATAAATGGCCAATGACTAATAATGATATAGACAATATATTAATAAACCACTTAGTACTGATAATGATGTAGACAATAGATTAATAAACGGCAAATGACTAATAATGATATAGACAATTGATTAATAAACGGCTAATTACTAATAATGATGTAGACAATATATTAATAAACGGCTAATGACTTCTAATGATGGAGACAATAGAGTAATAAACGGCTAATGACTAATAATTATATAGAAAATAAATAAATAAACGGCAAATTACTAATAATGATATAGACAATAGATTAATAAACCGCTAATGACTAATAATTATATAGACAATAGATTAATAAACGGCTAATGACTAATAATGATACAGACAATAGATTAATAAACGGCTAATGACTAATAATGATACAGACAATAGATTAATAAACGGCTAATTACTAATAATGATATAGACAATAGATTAATAAACCGCTAATTACTAATAATTATATAGACAATAGATTAATAAACGGCTAATGACTAATAATGATATAGACAATAGATTAATAAACTGCTAATTACTAATAATGATGTAAACAATAGATTAATAAACGGCTAATGACTAATAATGATATAGACAATAGATTAATAAACGACTAATTACTAATAATGATATAGACAATATATTAATAAACGGCTAATGACTAATAATGATGTAGACAATAGATTAATAAACGGCTAATGACTAATAATGATGTAGACAATAGATTAATAAACCGCTAATGACAAATAATGATATAGACAATAGATATCTAAACGGCTAATTACTAATAATGATGTAGACAATAGATTAATAAACAACTAATGACTATTAATCATATAGACAATAGATTAATTAACCGCTAATGACAAATAGTGATGCAGACAATAGATTAATAAACGGCTAATGAATAATAATAATGATGTAAACAATAGATTAATAAACGACTAATGACTAATAATGATATAGACAATATATTAATAAACGGCTAATGACTAATAATGATATAGACAATATATTAATAAACGACTAATGACTAATAATGATATAGACAATATATTAATAAACGACTAATGACTAATAATGATATAGACAATAGATTAATAAACTGCTAATTACTAATAATGATGTAAACAATAGATTAATAAACGGCTAATGACTAATAATGATATAGACAATATATTAATAAACGGCTAATGACTAATAATGATATAGACAATATATTAATAAACGGCTAATGACTAATAATGATATAGACAATATATTAATAAACGACTAATGACTAATAATGATATAGACAATATATTAATAAACGGCTAATGACTAATAATGATGTAGACAATAGATTAATAAACGGCTAATGACTAATAATGATATAGACAATATATTAATAAACGGCTAATGACTAATAATGATATAGAAAATAGATTAATAAACGACTAATGACTAATAATGATAAAGACAATTGATAAATAAACTGCTAATGACTAATAATGATATAGACAATGGATTAATATACGACGAATGACAAATAATGATATAGACAATAGATTAATAAACGGCTAATGACCAATAATGATGTAGACAATAGATTAATAAACGGCTAATGACTAATAATGATGTAGACAATAGATTAATAAACGACTAATGACTAATAATGATATAGACAATAGATTAATAAACGGCTAATGACTAATAATGATGTAGACAATAGATTAATAAACGGCTAATGACTAATAATGATGTAGACAATAGATTAATAAACGGCTAATGACTAATAATGATGTAGACAATAGATTAATAAACGGCTAATGACTAATAATGATGTAGACAATAGATTAATAAACGGCTAATGACTAATAATGATGTAGACAATAGATTAATAAACGGCTAATGACTAATAATGATGTAGACAATATATTAATAAACGGCTAATGACTAATAATGATGTAGACAATATATTAATAAACGGCTAATGACTAATAATGATGTAGACAATAGATTAATTGTTGCAATATTTTGTAGTAGTAATGGAGTATGATCCCACACAGTTGGACGATTCTATTTATAAACGATGCTGCTTAGAACTGACGAATCAAATTAATTCACGTTCTGCTACAAACCAATCAGAAACCAGAATTGCTTCATAAATATTAAACCTTTTCTGGAGCAATTTCAAATGTTCTTGCCCTGGTTTCGTCACGGCAAGAATATTTTGTTCTGTGGAACTGTCTACTACAAACAAGTAACCTCCCAGGACTTGTGTGTAACAGTGAACCATCTGAAACTGTTCTGAAACTCAAAATGGCTTACACTTCTAGCGGTTATGGGCTCAGCGTGCGTCTTTATTTCGATGGATCCGAATCAAAATTCGAATTGTGGCAAGTTACATTTTTGGGATATCTTCGAATCCAAAAGCTACACAAAGGACATGAAGCACAACCTGAAAAGAGAAACGACACCGACTTCATTGTAAAGAACGCAACTGTCTTTGCGGAATTAATACAGTGTTTAGATGACCGAAGTCTATCAGTGGTAATGAGAGAAGCCCTGGACGACGGCTGCAAAGCATTAAACATATTGAGAGAGCATTACTTATCAAAAGGAAAACCCAAAATTATTTGTTTATACACTGAACTGACCTAATCACAAGAGTTTCCAATGTAGATACAGGACTCAAAATGGCGACTACATTAAAAATGTAGAGAGCTCTGTTAGCGAACATACATTTTTTTTTCGTGTAAATTTGATGCTTCAACAAACAATAATTTTCTTGTCGAGTGTGGGGCCACGGTACATGTGATTACAAAGGAATCTGATTTTATCAATTTTGATCCCAACTTCAAGCCACAAAATCATTTTGTAGAACTAGCTGACGGGAGTCGAGTCACTGATATCGTTTTTAAAAGAGGCAATGCGAAAATCTCGCTTAAGAACAATAAAGGTGAACTGTGTTTCTGTTTTCTAGAAAACGCTCTTCTAATCCCAAAATTTAAACAAAATATATTTTCTGTACAAGCTGCCACAAAACAAGGTGCAAATAGAAACTTTAGCCCCAATAAATCAAAACTGGTATACCCGAATGGAACTGTATTCGACATTAAAGAAAATGGAAGACTGTATCATTTAAATAGCGTAGTCCCATCAAAAACCGCCTGCCATGATCTCCAGACATGGCATAAAATTCTTGGACACTGCAATATTCCTGATATCAAAAAGTTGCCGACTGTAGTTGATGGAATGCAAATACAAACATCAAAAACCTTTAACTGCGACGTCTGTACGCAAGGGAAAATGACAAACTATCAAAGCAAGATACCAGACAAAATAAAAAAAATCCTATCAATGGTGCATTGTGACTTAAACGGTCCCGTAGAACCTATGGCCAGAGAACATTATAGATATGTGTTGAATTTCGTAGATGACCATTCAAGTTTAATAATGGTTTACTTTTTAAAGAACAAATCTGATACCCTGCTAGCAACTAAGAAATATCTAGCCGACATGGCCCCCTACGGTGAAATCAAGTGTATTCGCTCTGACAACGGTACGGAATTTACCAATAAAGACTTTGAACTTTTACTAATTAACCATCATATCAGGCATGAAACATCAGCTCCTAGATCACCACACAAAACGGGACTGCTGAACGTGCGTGGCGGACACGTTTTGAAATGGCAAGATGCCTCCTCATTGAATCAAAACTCTCTAAAAAACCTCTGAACGTATGCACTTATGGCGGCAGCCTATATACGCAACAGGTGCTTTAACAAAACACTATCTAAAACTCCATATGAATCTTTCTGCGGTAAAAAACAAATTTAAGCAGAATGCATATATTTGGTTCAACTTGCTTCGCATATATAGAGAAAAAGAGTAAATTGAATATTAAAGCTGACAGAGGTATATTTCTTGGATACGATAAAAACAGTTCAGCCAATTTAATATTTTTTCTCGAAAAAAATAAAATAAAAAGAATCCGGTGTGTAAAATTCACAGACACGTTTAATTGTAAAGACGAAAACCCGTCATATGAAGAGGATGAAATTATATTACCTCAAATAATTAGAACAAACGAAAACAATAAAAATGACGGAGACGAGAGTGTCCATGATGATGATGATGATGATGATGATGATGATAAAGTATAGAGATATCCGAAAAGAAATAGAAGACGACCCGATTTTTTTGTGGTCGACAATATAAAGGATTATCAAATCGACTATTGCTATTCAATGGAAAATGCGCCCAAAAAAAGCTTCAACGAAGCAATGAATTCAGAACATTGTGATGAATAGAAAAATGTCATGAAAAAGGAAATAGATGCCTTAACCGAAAAGATACCTATACGGTAGTGCCTCTCCCAATAGATAAACATGTTATTTCTACCAGATGGGTCTTTACAAAAAAAAAAGATGCAGCATCGGACGTGGAGCAGTACAGAGCGAGATTTATTGCTAAGGGGTGCTCTCAGATTTACGGTAAAGAATACTTTTCTACGTTTTCACCAACATATGTTATACAGTAACAAAACTGTCACAAAATTATCACGACCGACAATGAAGGATTTAAACAGAGCTAAACAAGTCCCACGTTATTTAAAAGGAACTAAAGAACAGAAGTTAGTATTTAGAAAATCAAGAAATCCCCTAAAATTAGAAGGTTTTTCGGATTCCGACTGGGCAAACGATGAAGATCGTAAAAGTGTATCTGGATATTGTTTCAGACTCTCAGAAAATGGGCCTATTATTTCATGGAAATCTAAAAGCAACAGATTGTATCTCTCTCTACGTGTGAAGCAGAATTTATCGCGATCACACACACGACCCAGGAAGCACTCTACCTTAAAAATATCCTGAAGACTATTTTAGAGCCAGAATTGATTACAAGCCCCGTAGTAATTAATTGTGATAATTAAGCCAGTATAGTCTTAGCACAGAACACTCAAAGATCTAAGCATATAGATATAAAATACCATTTCATAAAAAACGAGATAAAAAAGGAATCCATTATTTTGAATTACATATCATTAGAACAAAATATCGCTGATGTATTTACGAAACCGGCGACACGGATAAAGCTACAACGTTTTTTTCTCAAAACTTGTTGGTGAATTCGACTGAATAATTTTTTTTCTTTCACTGCCCTGTATGTATATAGATTTCTATATATTAAAAATACAGACCAGCGAAGTTCCACTTATGAGAAGGTTCTTACTTTGTTGCATGAATATCAGCGGAAAACCCTAGGGGTAATGCTCAGAGTATATAGATTTCTATATATCAAAAAAAAATAGTCATGGACAAGACGTTAAACTGTATCCATTTTATTTGTATTAACACTTTAACCTACTAATGCGTAACTAATACATTTGCTATCAAAAATAAAAAAATAAAAAATCTTTGTAAATTTCATTTTTGACATCTGAACACAATTAAAAATGGCGTCTTTCTAAATGCTAATATTCTAAGATCCAAATGATTTCTAATTTTTGTTATGTCTAAGTAAATATAAAAATATATATTTATTTTTGAGGAGAACAAACACAAGGGACTTCCCTTTATAAAAAATAGGGAGGATGTTGCAATATTTTGGAGTAGTAATGGGGTATGATCCCACACAGTGGGACGATTCTATTTATAAACGATGCTGCTAAGAACTGACGAATCAAATTAATTCACGTTCTGTTACAAACCTATCAGAAACCAGAATTGCTTCATAAATATTAAACCTTTTCTGGAGCAATTTCACGTGTTCTTTCCCGGGTTTCGACACGGCAAGAATATTTTGTTCTGTGGAACTGTCTACTACAAACAAGTCACCTCCCAGGACTTGTGTGTAACAGCGAACCATCTGAAACTGTTCTGAAACTCAAAATGGCTTACACTTCTAGAGCTTATGGGCCCAGCGTGCGTCTTTATTTCGATGGATCCGAATCAAAATTCGAATTGTGGCAAGTTAAATTTCTGGGATATCTAGATTAATAAACGGCTAATGACTAATAATGATGTAGACAATAGATTAAAAAACGACTAATAACTAATAATGATGTAGACAATAGATTAATAAACGGCTAATGACTAATAATGATGTAGACAATAGATTAATAAACGGCTAATGACTAATAATGGTGTAGACACGATAGATTAATAGACGGCTAATGACTAATAATGATGCAGACAACAGATTAATAAACGGCTAATGACTAATAATGATGTAGACAATAGATAAATTAACGGCTGGTTCCTAATAATGATGTAGACAATAGATTAATAAACGGCTAATGGCTAATAATGATGTAGACGATAGATTAATTAACGGCTAATGACCAATAATGATGTAGACAATAGATTAATAAACGGCTAATGCCTGATAATGATGTAGACAATAGATTAATAAACGGCTAATGACAAATAATGATATAGACAATAGATTAATAAACGGCTAATGACTAATAATGATGTAGACAATAGATGAATAAACGGCTAATGACCAATAATGATGTAGACAATAGATTAATAAACGGCTAATGACTAATAATGATATAGACAATAGATTAGTAAACGGCAAATGACTAATAATGATGTAGGCAATAGATTAATAAACGGCTAATGACTAATAATGATATAGACAATAGATTAATAAACGGCTCATGACTAATAATGATGTAGGCAATAGATTAATAAACGGCTAATGACTAATAATGATGTAGGCAATAGATTAATAAACGGCTAATGACTAATAATGATGTAGGCAATAGATTAATAAACGGCTAATGACTAATAATGATGTAGGCAATAGATTAATAAACGGCTAATGACTAATAATGATGTAGGCAATAGATTAGTAAACGGCTAATGACTAATAATGATGTAGGCAATAGATTAATAAACGGCTAATGACTAATAATGATATAGACAATAGATTAATAAACGGCTAATGACTAATAATGATGTAGGCAATAGATTAATAAACGGGTAATGACTAATAATGATGTAGGCAATAGATTAATAAACGGCTAATGACTAATAATGATGTAGGCAATAGATTAATAAACGGCTAATGACTAATAATGATGTAGGCAATAGATTAATAAACGGCTAATGACTAATAATGATATAGACAATAGATTAATAAACGGCTAATGAGTAATAATGATGCAGAAAATAGATTAATAAACAGCTAATGACTAATAATGATGTAGACAATTGATTAATAAACGGCTAATGACCAATGATGATGTAGGCAATAGATTAATAAACGGCTAATGACTAATAATGATGTAGACGATATATTAATAAACCGCTAATGACTAATAATGATGTTGACAATAGATTAATAAACAGCTAATGACTAATAATGATATAGACAATAGATTAATAAACGACTAATGACTAATAATGATGTAGACGATATATTAATAAACGGCTAATGACTAATAATCATGTAGACAATAGATTAATAAACGGCTAATGACTAATAATGATGTAGACGATATATTAATAAACGGCTAATGACTAATAATGATGTAGACAATAGATTAATAAACGGCTAATGACTAATAATGATGTAGACAATAGATTAATAAACGACTAATGACTAATAATGATGTAGACAATAGATTAATAAACGGCTAATGACTAATAATGATGTAGACAATACATTAATAAACGGCTAATGACTAATAATGATGTAGACAATAGATTAATAAACGGGACAGACTTATATGAAGGAAAAAAGGAGACTGTATATTTTTAACGGATGAAGTACATTTATCGATATTTGCTAAATTTCCGGATTCGTTTAGATCCTCTTATTTAGGCAAAAGTTATTTAACTAATCTAAAATCAGGTGATAATTATTTTCAACATGTCTTTGGTAATTTGGCTCGATGAATTGACCCTGTAGCGGGGGGCAATAAAAAGAAAACATAGGAACAATTTATATTGTATAAAATCTCCATAAAATAATATATATATATATATATATATATATATATATATATATATATATATATATATACAGCGTCAATGGTTTTCATGAATGTTAATAATATTGTCTTTTAAAGTCGCTTTCATGTTAAGTCATCTGCGTAGAAATATATCGTCGTTTGCTTATAACGTTCTCAAATCTCAGTATTCTAAGTGGGTATTTTCGGAACATAACAGATTTGTTACGAATCTTTGTGTCGAATCTAATACGATGAGATTAGGTTCTTAATTAAAGACGAGCCAATTCTACTCCTGATTTACGAACTAAACTTCTTTCAATATTTAGCATATCGGTATGTCTTAAATGTTTTATCTATAACTAGCAGGACCCGTTAACCAAAGATGCCCGGTGGAATCGTAAAAAGTTTAAGTACGGCTGTCGTTGGTATTGCCCAACACCCAACCTTAAAACAATCTCCTCATGTTAAGAACGGCTTTCTGAATAAAAACTCCCAACATTCTCATGCTAAGAATGGCTTTTGGAATGGACACCCCAACCTACCCCTGTCAAGAACGGATGTTGGAATAGACACCTCATTTTGTGAGGGGCGGGTTATCTATGTATCTGCCCCAAATTCAATGCAAATAATCGTTGTCATGATCCACCGGCGCAAATACTTTATAGTGTAAAAAAATGAATATATCCAGTTTGGAAAAATGCAGTCTCATATTGTCAAGAATAAAAAAGTAATTGCTGAAAAAATGCGTTTCCTGTGTCAAGAAGTGCATCATCGCCGAAAGGAGATCTGAGAAACATGGGCGTGGGGTAGATGCGTGCGCACACAATGCACACCCAACCTCCCTCTGGTAAGAACGGCTTTCCAAAGAAACACCCTCAACCCACCCATGTTAAGAATAGCTTTTGGAATCCCCAATGTCGCCATGTTGAATACGGCTTTCGGAATAGACCCCCCCCCTCGCTTATCTCCCGATATTAAGAATCACTCTTTTAGAAAAAAAAGCCACAATTTAATCATAAATTTCTTGTAAAAAAGAAAAAAAAACGTTGCTTATCTGTTTCATTTTGAACTTTTCATTGTACCAAAAATCAAAACAAAATACAGTACAAAAACTTCTTATATAACAAAAAAAAAATAAAATAAATAAAAAATAAGACAAAAAACTTGTTACTGTAGGTCGTCGTTTCTTGGTTTATTATTGGTTTTGTTTATTTCTTGTTTCGGGATTTGGGCAGCGTTTGTTACGCTTTCACAATTGACGGATCTCGGCGATTAACGTCGTGTTTCGAGGAACGCCGATCGGACGTTGAATTACGTCTGGTTCAAATTATGCACAAGTACCTGAATTTATTAAAACGGTCCTTAGGAAAGGAACTATATAAACTGAAATGGTGCATACCGCGCTATTGTTGTAAATAGTATGGTCAAGTTAAATTCAAGTTTTGCAATATATTTGTTTTTTTTTTATTAAATTGTTAGGCGTGTCTATGGTGAATAAACATTTTGTTCGAATGAAAAAACGATATACGTGTCACTCTCTCTCTCTCTCTCTCTCTCCCTCTCTCTCTCTCTCTCTCTCTTGCTACTGTGCTCGAAAACGCGTTAATGTATGTTCAAACAAGCCAAGGGTAAATGTAATTTACGTGTTATGAAAACCAAAATATATATTTTTATTTGCTTGTAATATTTTCACACATTAACAATATAACGTAAGTGTATTTCAGCGAAAACATGTCCTGAAATATATGTAAATAAAATAAAATGAAATATATGTAAAAAAAAATAAAATGAAATATATGTAAATAAAATAAAATGAAATATATGTAAAAAAAATAAAATGAAATATATGTCAATAAAATAAAATGAAATATATGTAAATAAAATAAAATAAAATATATGTCAATAAAATAAAATGAAATATATGTAAATAAAATAAAATGAAATATATGTAAATAAAATAAAATGAAATATATGTAAATAAAATAAAATGAAATATATGTAAATAAAATAAAATGAAATATATGTCAATAAAATAAAATGAAATATATGTAAATAAAATAAAATGAAATATATGTAAATAAAATAAAACGAAATATATGTAAATAAAATAAAATGAAATATATGTCAATAAAATAAAATGAAATATATGTCAATAAAATAAAATGAAATATATGTAAATAAAATAAAATGAAATATATGTCAATAAAATAAAATGAAATAAATGAAAATAAAATAAAATAAAATATATGTAAATAAAATAAAATATATGTAAATAAAATAAAATGAAATGAAATATATGTAAATAAAATAAAATGAAACATGTAAATAAAATAAAATAAAATAAGATATATGTAAATAAAATAAAATAAAAAATATGTAACTAAAATGAAATGAAATATATGTAAATAAAATGAAATAAAATATATGTACATAAACTAATATGAAATATATGTAAATAATGTAAAAATAAATATATTTAAATAAAAAATAAAATAAAATATATGTAAAAACAAAATATATGTAAATAAAATAAAAATAAATATATGTAAATAAAATAAAATGAAATATATGTAAATAAAATAAAAACAAATATATGCAAATAAAATAAAATATATTTAAACAAAATAAAATAAAATGTAATATACGCAAATAAAATAAAATGAAATGAAATATATCTAAATAAATTAAAATAAAATTAAATATGTGTAAACAAAATAAAATATAAGCAAAAAATATGTAAATAAAATAAAGTAACATGAAATATATGTAAATAAAATAAAATAAAATGAAATATATGTAAATAAAATAAAACCAAATATCTGTAAATAAAATAAAATAAAATATGTGTACATAATATAAATGAAATATATGTAAATAAAATAAATAAAATGAAGTTAAATATATGTAAATAAAATAAAAGGAAATGAATGTAAACAAAATAAAATAAAATGAAATATCTGTTAATAAAACAAAATATATGTGAATTAAATAAAATGAAATGAAATATATATAAATAAAATAAAATAAATTATATGTAAATAAAATAAAATAAAATATCTGTAAATAAAATAAAATGAAATATCTGTAAATATAAATATAATACTGCAAATGTAAATATACAATGAAATATATGTAAATAAAATAAAATGAAATATATGTAAATAAAACAAAATAAAAGGAAATATATGTAAATAAAATAAATTAATATTAAATATATGTAAATAAAATAAAATTATGTAACTAAAAAATAAAATGAAATATATGTAAATAAAAGAAAATGAAATATTTGTAAATAAAATAAAATCAAATGAAATATACGTAAATAAAGTTAAATTAAATTAAATTAAATATATGTAAATAAAATCAAATGAAATATATGTAAATAAAGTAAAATATAATATCTATAAATAAAATAAGATTAAATTAAATATCTGTAAATAAAATTAAATTAAATATATGTAAATAAAATAAAGGTGAATGAAATATATGTAACTAAATAAAACTAAATAAAATGAAATTAATTAAAAAAATAAAATTAAATATATGTAAATAGAATAAAATTTAATGAAATATATGTACATAAAGCAAAATTGAAGGAAATATATGCACATAAAATTAAATTATATATATGTAAATAAAATAAAATAAAATGAAAAGAAATATATGTAAATAAATAAAATGAAATGAAATATATGTAAATAAAATAAAATAAAATGAAATATATATAAATAAAATAAACTAGAATATAAATGAAATAAAATTAAATAAATGTAAATAAAATGAATTAAAATAAATAAAATATAGGTTAATAAAATAAAATAAAATTAAATATATGTAAATAAAATAAAATAAAATTAAATTAAATATATGTAAATAAAATAAAATAAAATTAAATATATGTAGATGAAATAAAATTAAATATATTTAAATAAAATGAAATAAAATTTAATGAAATATATGTAAATAAAATGAAATGAAATATATGTAAAAAATAAAATGTAATATATGTAAATAAAATAAAATAAAATGAAATATATGTAAATGAAATAAATTAAAATATATGTAAATAAAATTAATTTTAATAAAATAAGATATAGGTAAATAACATAAAAGAAAATATATGTAAATAAAATAAAATAAAATATATGTCAATAAAATAAAATATATGTAAATAAAATGAAATGAAATAAATGTAACTAAAATAAAATATATGTAAATAAAATAAAATTAAATATATGTAAATAAAATAAAATATACGTAAATAAAACAAAATGAAATGACATACATGTAAATAAAATAAAATACATGTAAATAAAATAAAATGAAATGATATAAATGTAAATAAAATGAAATAAAATATATGTAGATAAAGTCAAATGAAATATATATAAATAAAATGAAATGTATGTAAATGAATGAAATATATGTAAATAAAATGAAATATATGTACATAAAATAAGGTAACACATGTAAATAAAATATATGTAAATAAAATGAAATAAAATATATGTAAATAAAATAAAATAAAATATATGTAAATAAAATAAAATATATGTAAATAAAATAAAAATTAATATATGTAAATAAAATAGAATAAAATGAATATATATAAATAGAATAAAATTAAATGAAATATATATAAATAAAATAAAATGAAATCAAATATATGTAAATAAAATAAAATAAAATATATGTAAATGAAATAAAATAAAAAATATGTAAAGAAAAAAATTAAATGAAATATTTGTAAATAAAATAAAATATATTTAAATAAAATAAAATTAAATTAAATATATGTAAATAAAATAAAATGAAATATATGTAAATAAAATAAAATAAAATGAATTATATGTAAATGAAATAAAATTAAATATATGTAAATAAAATTTATTAAAATAACATGAAATATAAGTAAATAAAATAAAATGAAGAGTATGTAAATGAAATAAAATAAAATTTAATGAAATATATGCAAATGAAATTAAATGAAATGAAATATATGTCAATAAAATAAATTAAATCAAATATATGTAAATAAAATAAAATTAACTGAAATATATGAAAATAAAATAAAATAAAATACATGTAAATAATATAAATTAAAATAATATGAAATATAGGTAAATATAATAAAATAAAGTGAAATGTTTGTAAATAAAATACAACCAATTAAATGAAATATATGTAAATAAAATAAAATAAAATTAAATATATATGAATACAATAAAGAATAAGATAATTAAATATATGTAAATAAAATTAAATTAAATATATGCAAATAAAATAAAACAAAATAAAATATGTGTTAATAAGTTAAAATGAAATATATTTAAATTAAATAAAATAAAAGGTATGTAAATAAAATAAATTAAAATAAAATGAAACATAGGTAAATAAAATAAAACTAAATTAAATGAAATATTTGTAAATAAAATAAATTGTATGTAAATAAAATAAAATAAAATAAAATAAAATATATGTAAATAAAACAAGAATAAAGTGTATATCCAGAAATAACGTCCTGATTTAGTGTCTGTCAGTTTAATATTCGTTTAATGGCTGAATTGTATAATGTTGGAATTGTAGAATGAATACTTCGCACCCAATAAGTGGCACCGGATATTTGAAAGGGAGAAATCATTATTTGTGGCGGATGTAAGGGGTAAGAATATGCTTTTGTGTATGTAATCGGTAGTCATTTGATGATGGTTTACACGCAGGAAAGAAAATGTATAAATGCACTCGGTGTAGAATGGTGCCGTAAGAAATCTCGGTATAGTGCGGGTGAAATTTTAGCCACCTCTCTTTGTATGTTAGGACGATGATGGTCATGGCGCTCCTCGGAATAAAAGTAATTTTTTAATATTATGGAATAATTTTTATGTAATTGCGTTCTATAGCTAGATAACGTAATATGAAATATAAAAATGACGAAAACATAATAATTTTCTATGTACCATCTGTTGTTGTCAATCTACGACAGTTTCATCCGGAGGGGAAAAATTGCGTCTACTTCATTATATACAAGAAGATAAGTGAATGTCTGTTTTACTGTTTCTACTGTTTTTCGGATTTTTATATCCGTTATGCCTTTTTAATTCGTTTAAAAATTGCCTTTCCTTTTCGAACGAAGGAAAACCCTATGCAATCTCTTTTTTGAAGAATTAAGGAAAAAGTATCTGATTATTTGTTTGGTTCATACCATTCAATGAAACGCGTGTAAGACACAGTAATTTAAACAATATGAATGTGAATTAAGCGCGTGTTTCTGCAATTTTAAAATGTCTAATAAAGTTGCATATGCTCTTAAAGTGTAAATAAATATTCATATAGCTCAATAAACCGTTGCAATTTTAAAATAGTCTTATTATATATATATATATATATATATATATATATATATATGTATATATATATACATACATACACACATACATATATATATATAGATACATACATTATAAACGTATATTTTTAAGGGAAACATACGCGCACACACACTATTTTATATAATATAAAATATAATCCTGGCACATGATTATATATTCATCAAATTTATATACATTATAAACGTATAATTTTTAAAGGATAACGCGCACACACACACACACACAATATATATATATATATATAGTAAGTTATAGTATAAAATATAATCATGGCACATAAGCTACAAGGAAATAGTTATGTTCTATTGCAATTGAAATTCAAATGATTATTGCATAAATTCACATATTAGAATTGTTTTATATATAATTAGTAAAAAGTCTTGCATGTAATCAATTTCATTTTTTTCGTAATTTATCAATTATTTGAAATTTACATGATCTCATTAAATATTTTTGCTAATATTTCAACATTTTAACAATTATGTGCATTGATTATCTACATCTGAGCATAAGTTTTATATATACACAGCTAGTATGTATATACTAGCTGTGCCCGGCCACGCGTTGCTGTGGTTCGGTTTGGTGAAATGATTAATGAGTATGGTCAATTAAGGCCTTTTTTTGCATATGGTTCAGTAATTTTCCTTGCTTACAAATAGATTTGTAGAAATATTTTCTTTTTTTTTTTTTTTTTGCTTATTTTCAATTGAGGAATCTGAAATTCCTTATAAGAGCTTCAAAATAGATTTAAAGCAATATTTTTTTAAATTTGATTTTTTTTATTTCTTTTGCTTATAGTTAATTGAGCTGTACGGTCAATTAAGAGCAATTTCTTTTTCTTTGTTTGTAGTCCTGTAGTTATGTATGCGTCAAAATAGATTTGTAGAAATGATTTTTTGGTAATTTTTTGCTTATTTTGATTTGAGGACTCTGAAAAAAGAGAAGTATGAAAAAATATTTGCTCGATTGTTTTCTCAAATAATTAGCCTATTGAGAACTTATGTTCAAATAAGCAAAATTTGTAGAAATATTTTTTTAAATTTTCCTTTTTGTGCTTATTTTTAATTGAGCTGTAACGTCAAATAAGGCCAATTATTTTATATGTACTTCTGCACATCCTGTATCCAAATAGATTTGGAAATAATTTTTTCCTAAATTTTTTTTTTTGCTTATTGTTAATTTAGGAATCTGAAAAAAGAGAAATCTGAAAAAGATATTTGTTTGATTTATTTCTCAATGTATTGGCCTGTCGACAAATGTATGTTCAAATAAGGCCAATTTATTTATTTGCGGCCAAATAGATTTGAAGAAATATATTTAAAAAAAGTGTTTTGTTGTTTATTTTTAATTAAAGAATCTGAAAAAAGAGAAGTCTGAAAAAAAAGTATTGGCTTGATTGATTTCTCAATTTATTCATCTGTCGAGATCTGTATGGTCAATTAAGGCCTTTTTTGCATATGGTTTAGTAATTTTCCTTGCTTACAAATAGATTTGTAGAAATATTTTCTTTTTCTTTGCTTATTTTCAATTGAGCAATCTGAAAATCCTTTATTTGCTTAAAAATAGATTTGGAGCAATTTTTTTATTTGTTATATTTTTCTTTTCTTTTTTTTTTTTTGCTTAATGGTAATTGACCTGTATGGTCAATTAAGGCCAATTTAGCTTTCTATGTGGTTCTGTAGTTTTCTTTGTGTCCAAATAGATTTGGAGAAAATGAATTTAGTTTTTAAATTGTTTATGTTTAATGCCTGTTTTTAATTGAGTAAGCTGAAGAAAAAAGTCTAAAAAATATTTGCTTGAGTGATTTCTCAATTTATTTGCCTGTATGGCTAAGTAATGCCATTTTTTATGGTAATTCTGTAATTTTGTTTGCGTCCAAGTAAGTCTGATTCTTTGTTTCTGCAAGTTTTTAATTAAGCAATCTGAAAAAAGAGGAGACTGAAGAAAAACATATGCTTGATAGATATCGCAATATAATCAATTGTTTGGCCAGTCAACAGCTGTATCGTTATGTAAGGCCAAGTGCTTTTAGTAAACAGATGGCTCGTACGCTATATGCACGTGAGTAAGAAAATAGTATTGATTTCCATAACACAAAAAGCAAAAATCATTTATAAGAAGATGTAATCTTTATTATAATGTTATCAGATTTTAAGAATAATTAATAAATCGTTTAAAAAATCTGTAGAAAAAGCAGGAAGCAAAAAATTGAAATAATTGCAATAGCAATATAGTAATGCCCCCACAAATCACCGGAGAACGGTAAGGAATAAATAATGTTGGAGAACGTTGAAAGAAGGATTCATGTGTAAAAACTATTTGAATTGTTAAATTGTTTTATTTAATAATATTTTTAAGAATTAAACAAATTTATTTAGGTAGTCTTGGTTTTAATCAAAACACTTGGAATTTAAATTTAAAAAAAAATGTAATCTTGGAATTTAAATAAAAAAAATAGAATTTTGGAATGCGAGATGCCGTAAAAAATGTAGAAATAAGATTGACTGCAAAAAAACAGCAAATAAATTTTTATGGAAAAAAAAGAAATTACCAAGGAATTTGTTGAATATCCAGAATCAGAAATAATTCGTAAAAAAAAAATAAACGGAAAGAAACGCCCGAAACACGTGAGGAAGAAAAAAATCAGGGGGGGGGACAAAAAATGCGGTAAGTTTTTACAGCAAATGAATTCGATCGAAAAAAATGGATGCAATTTTTATTTATTGATATTTTTAAGAATTAAACAAATTTATTTTAAGTAGGCTTGGTTTTAATCAAAACACTTGGAATTTAAATTAAAAAAAAATGTAATCTTGGAATTTAAATTAAAAAAAATGGAATTTTCGGAATGCGAGATGCCGTAAAAAATGTAGAAATAAGATTGAATGCAAAAAAAAAAAAAACAGCAAATGAATGTTTATAGAAAAAAAAAGAAACTTACAAAGGAATTTGCTGAATATAAGAATATAAAAAAAAATAAATCAAAAATAAACGGAAAGAAACACGTGAGGAAGAAAAAATGCAGTAAGTTTTTACAGAAAATGAATTCGATCGAAACAATTTTTAAGAATTAAACAAATTTATTTTAGGTAGGCTTGGCTTTAATCAAAACACTTGTAATTTAAATTTAAAAAAATGGAATTTTCGGAATGCGAGATGCCGTAAAAAAATGTAGAAATAAGATTTACTGCAAAAAAAAAAAAAGAAACAGCAAATGAATTAGCACAAATTGCCGGAAAGTGGTAAGAAAAACAAAATAATTATTAAATCCTGTAATTCGAGATAAGTTCAAATATGAAGTTATTTAGACAGATTTACCGAAAGAAACTTACCAAGAATCATCTGTAAGACGTGAGGAAGAATAAAAATGGGGGGGGGGGAATGCGGTAAGTTTTTACATCAAATGAAATCGATCGAAGCAAATGGATGCTATTTTTATTTATTAATAGTTTTAAGCATTAAACAAATTTATTTTAGGTAGGCTTGGATTTAATCTAAACACTTGAAATTTAAATTAAAAAAAATGTAATCTTGGAATTTAAATTTAAAAAAATGGAATTTTGGAATGCGAGATGCCGTAAAAAAAACAAATAAAACTTATGTTTTGATGGATGAAATAAACAAATGAATTATAAATGTAAATTTTGGATAAGCAAATGAAATAAAAAATGTAAAAATAGGAGATGCCTTATACTTCGCGATGTAACACTGAAAATGTTTTCATGCGAAATCGTCAAATCGTAGTGAAATCATTCCAACATGTATTCTACCGGAAATAAAATTTGACCACAAGTTCGCATTTAAGAAAAATATTTTTATTTTATTTTATATATTTTTATAATTTGGGATGTTAATTTATTTTAATAACATATAAACTGTCTGAAGCTTTCAAATAAATTGGTAATGTACAAATATGGTTTTATTGATAACGAACAAACCAAGAATTACATTTTTAATTCGAAATTCGAAATCGTCAAATCGTCGTGAATTGACTGCAAACCGGAAATAAAATGGAACATAGTTCTGCATTTACGAAAAATATTTTTATTTTATTTAATATATTTTTATAATTTGCGATGTTAATTTATTTTAATAACATGCAAACATTCCTTGACTTTACAGATAAATATTCTGAAAATTTCAATTAAATTGGTAACGTAGAAATATGGTTTTATTCACTTTGAACGAACCAAGAATTACATTTATATATATCATAAAAGTTATTGCAAACTAAACCTCGAACTTAATGTCTCACATATAAATATTTAATACAAGTAGTTGTGAATATATATATATATATATATATATATATATATATATATATATATATATATATATATGAGCAAACAGTTAATAAAACATGTTAAAACACTTTGAAAAAGAGTTAAAAACATATTTTATCTGAAAGGAAACACTAAATAAGTGGATAGTCCTTATTCCGCAGTTTCGAAGAAATACTTTACTTCTCATCAGAGGGTAGGAATTAGCAAAATGCGGGATCGGATTTTGTATACAAAAGTGTTTTATGAAACTGCAAGTAAGTCAAAGATCTTACTTGATAACAAAAAGTGAAGCAGAGGGAATATGGTGAAGAAAAAGGTGATTACACGTGAATGGATAGTGGTTGAGCTTTATATATATATATATATATATATATATATATATATATATATATATATATATATATATATATATATTGAGAAAGATGATTGATAATTTATAGTTAAAAGTAAAAATCGGTTTTAAAGGAAGAACAAACAAAATCAATAAATTGTACGATCGTTTCGGAAACGATGTTTTTATTGAGACAGACAATACGTCTTGGACAATAATTTTTTTCATTTCATTTTATAAAACAAAGTCTCCTTATCAGCAAAAATACTGCGTGGGGGTTTAAAGACACCAAAAATAAAACTAGCATTCTTTAAGTAAGAGAGGTATATATCTTTTAACGGTCCGGCTTTAAAGCTCGATAGTATCATCGTCAATGCATTCATTGGGATGTTAAATGTAGTTTAACGATGATACTTATGAGCTTTAAAGGTGGGCGAATAAAAGATCTATCTGCCTTACTTACAGAATGCTAGTTTTATTTTCGGTGTCTTTAAACCCCTACCTATTATTTTTGCTGAGGAGGAGACTTTGTTTTATAAAATCAAATGATACAATTATTGTCCAAGACGTATTGTCTGTCTCAATAAAAACATCGTTTCCGAATTGATTTTGTTTGTTCTTCCTTGTGAAACCGATTTTTAATTTATAATTTTAATTATAAATTATCAATCATCTTACTCAATATTAAAATAGCTCTAGGATATATATGCCTATCGAGTTTATTATATATCTACATTACAACGAACACTGTTTTCTTTTATTTTAATTGTATTATTAAATTTACTAATACATTAAAATAACCTCTGCTCTTTGGACTGTTGTTCTAATCCACTTATATATATATATATATATATATATATATATATATATATATATATATATATATATATATATATATATATATATATATATATTTATATATATATATATATATATATATATAAGTTGCAGAATGTTCTTTTTTTTAACCATTCAGAACTATATATGTATCTACCTAATTCGGCTGTGATTTCTTTCGAAAGAAAAGAATAATGTTCGTATAAATAAAACAATTATACAACAATAAAACTCTAATTCTTATTAAGCATAATTATTAAACCCAGTAAAGGAATCGCTTCTTACTGGGTTTTCGCTGAAACATGTATGCTTATGTGTAGCCATTTGTTTGTAAACTAAATTCACTTATATATATATATATATATATATATATATATATATATATATATATATATATATATAGCGGGATCGGATTTTGTATACAAAAGTGTTTTATGAAACTGCAAGTAAGTCAAAGATCTTACTTGATAACAAAAAGTGAAGCAGAGGGAATATGGTGAAGAAAAAGGTGATTACACGTGAATGGATAGTGGTTGAGCTTTATATATATATATATATATATATATATATATATATATATATATATATATATCGACGGTGGCAATCTTTCTAGGGCAATTGCTCTTGACATATCTAAGGCCTTTGATAGGGTATGGCATAAAGGTTTACTTCATAAGATCGCTAGCTATGGTATAGCTGGAAAAGTCTTCTCAATTATTAAATCATTTCTTTCTGATAGGTTCATAAGAGTAGTAGTTGAGGGGCAAAAATCAGAAGCTCACAGTATTAATGCCGGTGTCCCTCAGGGATCCATCCTGGGCCCAACTCTTTTCCTGATCTACATTAATGATCTTCCAAATCATATCCTTACATCATTTGTAGACATTTATGCTGACGACACTACCATTTATGGTACCACATCTAAGACAGTAAACGAGCAAGTACTCTCCAATTCTCTCTCCTCTGATCTTGAGCATGTAGTACAATGGGGAAAGGAGTGGCTGGTTACTTTTAATGCATCTAAAACCAAGCTTCTCTCTTTACATCATCAACATTTTAATCCACATTTGTCATCAATTGAAATGAATGGCTCTCGTCTTCAGGAGGCCTCAAGTTTTGACAAGCTTCTGGGCTTGACCATTACTCCTGATCTTAAATGGAACACGTATATCAAATCTGTTGCCAAGGCCGCTGGAAAAATGGTGGGATCTTTCTATCGATCCAGTAGATATCTCACTGCTGATGCTATTCTCTATCTATATAAGAGCCAGGTACGTCCAAGGATGGAATACTGTTGCCACATCTGGGCAGGAGCTGCTAGAAAGGACTTGTCCTGCCTTGATAGAGTTCAAAATAGACTTCGTAGCCTCGTAGGAGATGTCCTTTTCTCCTCCTTACAACCTCTATCTCACAGAAGAGATGTTGCGAGTTTGTCTCTGATGTATCGTTATTTTCATGGAAAGTGTTCAACTGAGCTTCAATCTATGGTCCCCCCTCGCCAAACTTTCACAAGAAACACTCGTCTAGCTGTAAACACTATCAATAATTTCCCCCACTCTTTATCTGTGCCTAAACCTAAACATAGATTCCATGAACAAAGCTTCTTTCTTAGAACTGCACGCCTGTGGAATTGTCTTCCGTTTTCCTGCTTTCCGGCTGACTACAATATGGTTGTGTTCAAGTCTAAGGTAAATAAGTTCTTGATGAGCCGTTCCATATAAGTTATTAAATTTACCAAATTTTCATTACTAATGATTACTATATTGACCAACTTCTACTGTACACTCTTTAACCCTTATCCTTGAGTGGCCTCTGGGCCTTGATAATGTGGTGATGCCTTTGTAAAAAAAAAAAAAAAAAATATAGCCAGAGAGAGAGAGAGAGAGAGAGAGGGGGAGGGAGAAAGTTGATTGTATATAACTATGTAAGTATTGTCTTTATTTAATCATATATACCTACTTAACATGAGTATTAGTCAATCTCTTAATCTAGTTATGAATATAATTACATAAAGCGTTTTGTTGTTTATGTGTTAATATTTGTTTTAATTGAAGTTGACGTGAAATACATGAGTCATTAAAATATAATGTCCATCTGAAAGTTTATACGTTTGATTGTAAATAATGAATAGATATGAAAAATACTGAATAATGTGCCAATTATAAATTATAGATAAAATTCACGAATAGAAATAGTCGATAGAGAAAGCTAGTATTGTTATCGATTTCTTTGCATTCTTGTGGATAAATCTAAAATTATATTAATCTTTTATAATTGTCATTTCCTGGTTAGTGTGAACTATCAACATCATGTAATCAAGAAGCTGAAATAATTATTGTAATACACGTCAGCTGTCATTAATTTTCGTTATATTTCCCTTACACTCTACACATGTGTTTTCGATTTTAAGATTGCATTGATTAAAATAGTCCATTTATATATATATTAGTTGATGGACACCTCCAACTTCCTCGTGTTAAGAACGGCTTTCGAGGTTTGTGGAAGGGCGTGTTTAATTTGGAAGCTGTTTTTAACATGGGGAGGTTAGGGTGTTTATAATACGCTGAGGCATATCGTAAAAATGAAACAGTTTAGAAAAAGTTAAAACAAACTTTTTTATGTAAACAATGCCGTGAAAGAAACAAAATAATTAAAACGTAATGTTTCATGAGGGAAAAGCCTTAAGATAAATAAAGGAATTAAAAATTTTAAAAATTGGTAAGATACATATTTAAAAAATATGGGATTTTTTTGTGCTAATGCAGAGAGTGATCCGCGCTATTTCTTAAATCGTATTTCAACGTTTAATTAAAGTTTTATGATATGTTTTTTATTCAATTGTAAGGTTAAAGTACAGAATAGGTACAAAACACCCTCCCTTCCCTATGTTAAGAATGGCTTTTTAAATAATAACGTTATTATTTGAGCACGGATCACTCTCTGCACGAGCACTTTTTTTTTTTTTTTACTTATCTTGTAATTCGAGAGTAGGTGAAACGGAAGTTACCGAAAATAAAACCGGGCAGTCTCGCAGAAACGACTTACGAAAAATATTTATATTTTAATTAATATTTTTATAATTCGCAATGTTAAATTATTTTATTAACATGCAAATATTCATTGACTTTACAGATAGATTTTCTGGAAAATTCAATTAAATTGGTAATGTAGAAATATGGTTTTATCGATGCTGAACGAACCAAGAATTACATTTTTATTTATACTTATTAGTTGCTTATAGTATACTTATTTACACACTTTATAATGGTATTCAAATTTGATATAATTTATACTATGTGCTAAACAATGATATCGCCTTTTCTTGTTATCTATCTAGGTAAAACGATTTGGTAGTAAATGTGTTTATATGAAATATGAGAATACCAATTTAATATTTCAATAATAAAAACTCATGTTTGAAAAACTTCATTTGATCACGAAATATTCTCATTGTAGTACATTCAACTCTAGTATCAATTTAGTTGAATGTTCAATACTAAGTAAGGCGATAGTAAAATTACGAAAGCTATAAAGAAAAGTTTATGGAATCTAAAGATACAATTTCCATTCTTAAAAAACATTTCAATAATCCAAATATCTAATTAAAATATTAATGAAGAATAAATTGTACTTATTTAAATATGTTACACTATGAAATTCCAAACGTCGGTTGTAATTGTCAGCCCGTCTAATTCAGATCCAGTACTACTCACAGCGCAAGGTTGGTTGGTTGTTTTTGTTTTACGGCATATCAACCCTTTTCAGGTTATTTAATGCCGAATCCGGTGATTTTGAAGAAAATTTTTTCTAATAGAATATATTTTTTTTTGCAAGTCGGTTTCTATTTAACCCATAGTTGGGACCCTAACAGGTACTACCACTCCGGGTCAGAGTGGACCTGGGAGCAATGGCAATTAAAGGGTGGCTCCACACTCCCCAAAGCCCGCAAGCTGGGGCCTCACCATCGGATATAGTTTAAGGTCATATCCAGGACCAACAGCGCAAGGAAACATACGTTAAAATAGAAATATTTTAATATAAATCCTATTTCAGAATATAACTAGTTAACTGAAGTGAAAATAACATTTGGGTTCCTTTTTGTTAATTAGTTTTATATCCGATTTCAATTCAAATTTCACCGGGTGTAGAAACTAATACGTAGAATCTAATTGTATTTTATGTTTCTATCTAATAATTTAACCTGAGTTAATTTTTCTATTATACTTTGAATTTGATCAGGTGTGCCGATTCTAATAAAACTGTTTTATTTTTTGTTTGATCTGCAATGCGTATTTTTATAACCTACGCGATCTCATTTAAAGAATTTCTTAGTTTTATAGGGGAAATATATACCACTGTATTTGTTCGTGCCGAAAGACGGTCTAGGAGAAGGAAACTACTTTTCATTGGACGATCCAGTAAAAAGAAGTCTCGTCTTATCTTTCCTTGTAACGTTGAATCTAACTGCATTTTATGTTTCTATCTAATGTTCTAACTTGAGTAAACTTTTCTATTACATTTTGAATTTCATCGGGTATGTCGATTCTAACATAGCTGTCTTGTATTAGTGTTTAATCTGCAATGCATATTTTTTATAACCAACACAATCTTATTTAAAGAATTTCTTAGTTTTATAGAGGCAATATAGATACCACTGCATCTGTTCGCACCGAAAGACGGTTTGCATTTGACCATCAAGTAAAAAGTAGTATAGTATTATCTTTTCTTGTAACGTTGAAAAACTTACAGTTCTTGTGGAAGAGAGATGTTTTCGGACTAAATAATTTCGTAAAAATTGTACAGTTTCAGTAAACTTTAGCTTGCTGGTCTTTGGAGATAAAATGCTAATTACATTTTTCTTAATAACTAATAGCAGAAGTATGTTACAGAAGTACAGAAGTTATGATTTCTATTATATAATTTAGTTTCTTAGAGTTTCCTCTCGCGTTATTATTATTATTATTATTATTATTATTATTATTATTATTGTGTGCCAGTGCATGTCCACACATCGGTGGGCCGTAACGCACTACCTTTGGGGTTCCCTACTACTCCGAGATCTCCTAAAAGTTTAGCATGGGGCCGCAAGGCACCCAGTTACCGTATGTAGCCAACGTGGAGGCACTGCATGAGTCTTGATGATAGAGAGGCTATGTACTAGCAGGGAAGACATGCATAGCTGCTCCCTTTTCACTGCGAGGTTAGCCAGTGGTGTTAGCTGGAAGCGAGAAAGCATGCAAGAGTGAACTTAACACTAGCTTATACCTAACACACTAGACGCATCATATCCCCCTGCCGGATTAAGAATCCAAACGCATACACATACGTAACATAAGTAGGTAACGATCTATTTATCTAATTATAAATATGTATGTAACATAAGTATACAACAATTTCTTAATCTTGTTACAAATATGCCATTGATTGCATAAAGTGTTTTGTGGTTATGTGTTAATCTTTGTTTAATTGAAGCTCACATAAATACATTTTCAATTAACATATAATGTCCATCTGGATGTGTATATATTTTATTGTAAATAATAAAAATAGATGAAATATATTGAATGCTCTTGTGCGATTTATAAATTATAACTAAAATTAATGTGACCTCACGAATAGAAATGAACAATGCAGAAAATATGGGATTCTTATTATTCGCATTCCAGTGGATTAAACCTCAAATCGTAGTCATGTTTTCTAATTGCCATATCTAGTATATATTGATCACAGTTTCAGATGCGTGTGAAATATCAAACACCATATCATTGAAAAGTTCAAACAAATATTGTAATCAGCGTCAGTTATCATTAATTATTTTCGCTCGCATTCTACACAGCTGTTATCATTAATTATTTTCGCTCGCATTCTACACAGCTGTTATCATTAATTATTTTCGCTCGCATTCTACACAGCTGTTATCATTAATTATTTTCGCTCGCATTCTACACAGCTGTTATCATTAATTATTTTCGCTCGCATTCTACACAGCTGTTTTCAATTTTTGGATGCGATTTTAGGTTATGCAATCCGGGAAGAATAAGATCTAAGAAATTGATACTTTTATCAGAAACATATAAAATACTAGACTACATGTGACCCGTTGAGTCAGTATGTTATATGTATTAATGCAATCTTTTGCTCTGTGGGTTCAAACTCGAGAACTGTCTACTGCAAAACTAGTCACCTCCCAGGACATGTAGAACAACGGACCATCGGAAACTGCTCTGTCTACTGCGAACCAGTCACCTCCCAAGACTTGTGTAGGACAACGAACCATCGGAAACTCTTCTGAAACTAAACATGGCTTACACTTCTAGAAATTAGGGTCCAGTGTCGTCTTTATTTCGATGGATCTGAATCGAAATTCGAATTGTGGCAAGTGAAATTTTTAGGATATCTACGAATTCAAAAGCTACACAAAGTACTTCAAACACAATCTGAAAACAGAACCGACCACGAGTTCATTCAAAAGAACGCAACTGTCTTTGCGGAATTAATACAGTATTTCGATGACCGAAGTCTATCACTGGTAATGAGAGAAGCCATGGTCGATGGCTGCAAAGCATTAAACATATTGAGAGAGCATTATTTATCGAAAGGAAAACTCAAAATTATTTCTTTATACACTGAACTGACCTCTCTAAAACGAATGGAGGCAGAAACCATTACAGACTATATTATAAGAGCTGAAACGACTAAAAATTCTTTTTAAATGTCTGGGGAAGTTATTAGCGACAGTCTGTTAACTTTCATGGTCCTCAATGGATTGCCGAGTGATTTCAAGCCATTTACCACCGTGATAATCCACAAAGAAAATCCCATGACTTTTAATCAATTCAAGGTGGCACTCAGAAGTCACGAGGAAACTGAAAAAAAAATGATCACAAAAAACGAATCTTCAAAAATCCTGAGATTTATTTTCACGTACGTTTAAGGCTTCAACAAACAATAACAATTTTTAATAATTTTCCTGTCGATTGTGGGGGCACGGTACATGTGATTAGAAAGGAATCTGATTTTATCAATTTTGATCCCAACTTTAAGCCACAAAATCATTTTGTAGAACTAGCTGACGGCAGTCGAGTAAGTGATATCGTTTTGAAAAGAGGTGGTGCTAAAATCTCACTAAGGAACAATAAAGGTGAACTGTGTTTCTGTATTCTAGAAAACGCTCTTCTAATCCCGAAATTTAAACAAAATATTTCTGCATAAGCTGCCATTAAACAAGGTGCAAATATAAACTTTAGCCCCAATAAATCAAAACTGGTGCACTCGAATGGAACTGTATTCGATATTTAAAAAAAATGGAGACTATATTATTTAAATAGCGTATTCCGATCAAAAACCACCTGCCATGATTTACAGATATGGCATAAAATTCTTGGACACTACAATATTCCTGATATCAAAAAGTTGCCGACTGTAGTTGATGGAATGAAAATAAAAACATCAAAAAACTTTAACTGCGACGTTTGCACGCAGCAAAAAATAACAAACTATCAAAACAAGATACCAGACAAGAAAATCCTGGTGCATTGTGACTTGAACGGTCCCGTGGAACCGATGGCCAGAGAACATTATAGATATGTGTTGAATTTCGTAGGTGACCATTCAGGTTTAATAATGGTTTACTTTTTAAAGAACAAATCTAATACCCTGCTAGCAAATAAAAAATATTTAGCCTACATGCCCCCCCCTACGCTGAAGTAAAGTGTATTTGCTCTGACAGCGGTATGGAATTAACTAATAAAGACTTTGAACTTTTACTAATTAACCATCGTATCAAGCATGAAAAATCGACCCCTAACCAAAACGGGGCTTCGGAAAGAGCATGGCAGACACTTTTTGAAATAGCAAGATGTTTACTCATTGAATCAAAAACTCCCCAAAAGCCTCTGGACGTATGCACCTATGGCGACTGCCTATATACGAAACAGGTGCTTTAGCAAAACACTATCTAAAACCCCATATGAAGCTTTCTGCAGTAGAAAACCAAATGTAAGCCGAATGCATGTATTTGGTTCAACTTGCTTCGCATATATAGATAACAAGAGTAAATTAAGTATTAAAACGGATAGAGGTATATTTGTTGGATACGATAAAAGCAGTTCCGCCAATTTAGTATTTTTCCAGAGAAAAATAAAAAAAAAATCTCCAATGTGTAAAATTCACAGACAAGTTTAATTTTAAAGACGAAACCTGGTCATATGAAAAGGATGAAATTTTATTTCCTCAAATTATTAAAACAAATGAAGATGACGGGGACAATAGTATCCATGAAGATACCTCAAAAGAAATAGAAAACGGTCTGATTCTTTTGTGGTCGACAATATGAAAGATTATCAAATCGACTATTGCTATTCCATGGAAAATACGCCAAAAAGCTTTAACGAAGCAATTAATTCAGAACATTGTGATGAATGTAAAATAGCCATGAAAAAGAAAGAGATGCTTTGATCGAAAATAGTACCTATACGGTAGTACCTCTCTCAAAAGATAAACATGTTATTTCTACAAGATGGGTCTTTACAAAAAAGACTACAGCATAAGGCGTTGAACAATATAAAGCCAGATTTGTTGCTAAAGGATACTCTCAGATTTACGGTATAGAATATTTTTCTACGTTTTCACCGACCACAAACCTAACGACAATCAGAATTTTATTGCAAATCGCATCGCAATATGACCTAAACACCCATCAAATGGACGTAAAAAAATGCTTACTCGAATGCCGCAATAGACTGTGAAATTTACATTACCCCTCCAGAGGGATTTATAATGGAAAATAAAAATAGCGTGTGGCAACTTAACAAGTCATTGTACGGTCTAAAGCAGAGTGCTCAGTGTTGGAATAGAGTATTTCATGATTATATGATTAAACAAAAATTTAAACAATGCGCTGCAGACCCCTGTTTATATACCCAACACAAAGACGATAAACTACTGATTTTGGTTTTATGGGTCGATGATATTTTAATCGCATCAAATTGTGACATAATGTTGACCGATGTTAAGAACAAATTAAGTAAAAGATTCAAAATGATCGATCTTGGCAAAATATCCTGTTTTTTTTGTTTTTGTTTTTTTTGATAGAATTTTTAAAGGAAAGGACTTATTACGATGAATCACTCCAGATACATTGACAAAATACTATTAAAAGTTGGAATGGAAGAGTGCAAGAAACGCTCTACACCGGTCGAAAATTATATTAATGAAAATATTCACACAGAATCTGAAATAATAGACGATAAATTATACTGAGAAATCATAGGAAGTCTTGCATAATTAATGACTGCGACGAGACCTGACATATGCTATACAATAACAAAACTATCACAAAAATGATCGAAACCGATAATACAGGATTTAAACAGAGCTAAACAAGTTCTTCGCTATTTAAAAGGAACAAAAGAACAGAAGTTAGGATTTAGAAAATAAAAAAATCCCCTATAATTAGAAGGATTTTCAGGTTCAGATTGGGGAAACGACGAGGATCGAAAAGGTATATTTGGATATTGTTTCAAACTATCAGAAAATGGGCCTATTATTTAATGGAAATCTAAAAAGCAACGGACTGTATATCTCTCTACGTGTGAAGCAGAATTTATCGCGATCACACTCTACCTTAAAAATATCCTAAAAACTATTTTCGAGCCAGAATTAACTAAAAGCCTCGTAGTAATTAATTATGATAATCAAGCTAGTATAGTCTTAGCACAGAACACGATGATCAACCAAAAATATATATATATATATAGAGAGAGAGAGAGAGAGATATAAAATACCATTTGATAAAAAACGAGATGAAAAAGGAATCCATTATTTTGAATTACATATCATCAAAACAAAATATCGCTGGTGTATTCGCGAAGCCCGCAGCAAGAACAAAGTTAAAGCGTTTTGCTTGAAAACTTGTTCGGGGATTCGACTGAATAATTTTTCTCGTGCCTGTATGTATATAAATTTCTATATATTGAAGAAAAAAAAGTCTTGGGCAAGACGTTAAACTGCATCCATTTTGTTTGTAATAACACTTTAACCTACTAATGCGTAACTAATACTTTTACTGAAATAAAAGAAAACGTAAAAAAGTCACTTTTTTGCAAACATTTTCTTTATAAATTTTCTGTCTGACAAATAATTTTTGCATCACTTTTTTTTTCGCAAACAATTTCTTTTCAAATTTTCTTTTTGACAAATAATTTTTGCATGCTTATTTTAAGGCAGGCGTAAATTACAATGGATTTAACTTTTGTGCACATTAGTTTTTTTCCTTATTTATCAAAAATGTCCTATTTTTTGGATTGTTTAAATTAACAAATAAAAAACCCTCTCTATTTATATATTGCATGTATGTTTATTTATATGTATATTCATTTATATATATATATATATATATATATACATATATATATATATATATATATATATATATATATATATATATATATTGCGGGGTACAAAATTTTATCATGGCTATGTAAAGACCAAATTTAAACTTGTTCGAAAACATTCTTTATTTTAGATTGTGAAATTAAAAAATAAAAATGAATGCGTGAGCTGACCGGTTTCGAAGCTCGCTAAACAGAGCTAAAATCGAGCTTAATTACGTTTTAAAAAGGGGGGAACAATGAATCGGAGATGAAAAAGTAGGGGGGGATATATGTATAAAAAGGGGGGATTAATTATTAAATAGAAACTAGATTAAGCCCTAAGAGATTCTCTTTTCCTTTGCAAAGAGAAGGTCTCAGAGTCTTAATATATATAGTTTCTAGAATTTTAAGATGGTAAAGAGAGTGCGACTTGCTAATGATGGAAAGAAAAAGTCCGCACTAAAATTAGAAGTGCAAATACGATTATTTATAAGGTGCTCTCCTATAGATGAGCCATGGGTATTGTTCAAAACGTCCGTAGTTTCCATTTCGAATTTTGGATGGAACATGTTGTTTTACCCTATTATCTTATCTTTGAGACGTTCGCCCGACGTAGCACACACCGCAGCTACATTTAAATAAATAAATAATAGAATTGTTATGGTGGGGGGGGGGAGAACGTCTTTACAAATTGAAGACAAAATGGGTTTACAAGAAAAAACAACACGGGTATTTGATGCAAAGTAACATTGTTGTACGACAGAAGAAATTTGCTTGGCAAATCTTTCACTAATATTACATAGCCAAGATAGGCGTAGGTAGATAGGGCATTTGTTGGCAGATGCCTGTTTAATTTTATTGAAATTAGAAATTTTATTTCTAATTGTAGATTCCACGATTTGCAATGGAGAACCATTATTGCAAAGAGTATTGGTAATAAATTTGACTTCTTTTGACATGCTAAAATTTTAAGATCTAAATGATTTCTAATTTTGTTATGTATAATAGAATATAAAAATATATGTATGTTAAGAACAGCTTTCGGAATAATCACTCCTACCTCGGAAGCTGTTCGTAACATGAGGAGGTTGCGGTGTTTATTCCGAAAGTCGTTCTTAACATACGGAGGTTGGGTGTGTTTATATTATGCTGGGTCAGGTTTTAAGAAAATACCAAAATAACTTTCCATACACAAACAAAACAAGAACTCACATCCTCACATGTGAAATAATAGCGTGATTAAATTTTACCCATTTAAAGTTATCGAAACATTTGTAATAACGTCAAAACTTAGCGAATCGGAAACGCGAAATCAAAAGCAATCGATTGTTTTATCGCATCCGTCCCTAATGTTTTAATAAAAACGTATTACTATATTGTTATCTTTCTTACGAAAATAAAATATAAGTATGAATTCTTTTTTTATGAGTCTCTTTCACTGTAACTGAATTAAATAAACAACGAAATGTAAAAGAGAAATCTTCGAGTTCTTCTTGATCAAATAACATGACAAATAAGTAATAAACCACAGGTTTTTTCGCACAGAAGGTATTTGTAAACGAGAACATTTATTGTATACAAAAAGTATAAATATATAAATGCAAACACACTTGTCTAAAAGTCTGCGTAAGAAAATATAATGCTCATAAAACAATTAAGTACGAAAAGCAACATTGTATGTTTATATAGTAAAATATTTAAAATAATAAGAAGGTGAGCACGTAAAAAATTAAAAAATTGACAATAGTGGTTTTGTAATAAGGTAAGGAAATAGTAATTAGTTCTTACTAAATAAATAACAGGGAAAGTATATCTTTACTGGTAATAATATAAATAAAGTTCGTTTCATTTTTTTTTTCTTTTTAGTTTTTCTGTTTGTTTTAATCTCTCTACTTCCAATCTCTCTACTTCCATTGTACATCTGTGCGATCGTGATGATATCACTCCTAGGATTAAATATAATGTTGTAATATTACGAATTAATGTGTCTAAAATGTCGTTCTATAGTTAAATAAGGTAATGGCTAACAGTGTAACCGTAATAAATTTGTATGCGCCATCTGTTGTTGTAAACCTACGGTATTTTTAGTTCAGAAGGGAAAAGTGCGCCTCTTTTATTATATATAAGATAAGAAGATAATGAAAAGAGATGAAAAATATTAAATGTCCAATTAACGATTATAACTAAAATTAAATAGAAATGATCGATGCAAAACATGTCATTCTTATCGATTTATTTACATTCCTACGAATCAAATCTAAAATAATATTTCATTTCTATAATTCTCATTTCTCATATATATTGATTGCATTTTGAGATGCCTGTGAAATATCAAATATCATGTAATTGCGAAGTTCAAATAAGTATTGTAATCAGCGTCAGTTTTCAATGATTGCTTTCATACATCCCTTATATTATACGCAGGTGTTTTCGATTTTTATGTTGCGTTAATTAAAATAGTCAATTTATATATGCTTTGATTGGTTATCGTCAATTTAATTAAACTTGTAATAACTGTATTCAGTTTTTGATATGATTGCAGTTAAATAATGTGTTAAGCCTCTGCATTCATTTTGTCTCATATTATACCTTATTAAAACAAACATATGAATATAATATTTCAATAACTAAATAGTGATATTTAAAAATGTTGCAGAAGCAAATATATTTACTGTAACATTTTACTCCGTTAAGTTACAAACGATGGTTGTGATTAATATTTTTTACCCCAAACTAATATAATCCATAGCGTAATTGAACATTAGATCACAGATAATTCTTCAAGAAATAGAATGGAGATGTTTTAATATGAAAACGTTGTGTTAAAGGATTCTATTAAGGATTACTAATTCAGATGTGATTTTAAAGAAATATCTATTCTGTAAGTTTTTTTTTAATTCATACGTTATGCTTTTATTAAACATAATTTATCGCATTGCAGTTGTAAGTGCTCATCACTATTATAAACACGTCATGAGACGACTGTTATTGCTAGATACATAGCTGTATCAACAAAGAAATGGAAAGACTGAAGTAAAGAGACCCATGGGATAATAATGATTTCAAACACGCACTCACCAGAACATAAAGTGTATGAAAGAATTCCTTCCTGTTATAGAGATGAGTAGGGGTGGCAAATTGTGTGACATCAGGGATTTGGGTTGTCCGATTTTTAGCGAAATTCCGCTTCTTTGAATTAAAAAAAAGCAAGGTCACACACACACACACACACACACACACACACACACACACACACACACACACACACACACACACACACATATATATTTAAAAGAGTGTAGCCATCAACAATTGTGTTTTTTTTAAAAGGTTTTCATCATATTTTTATTTAAAAATATTTTTATAACGCGTTTCGAGCTTAGGGTGTGTTCTCTTCAGATGTTTTCGTAAAAAGATTTTCGTTAAAATGGGAGTTTTAAAAGTTATTTTTACCTCCGCTGATACTAAATGTGTTTTTCAGAGTGATGTGTGGTCTCAGACATTCTGTCTCCAACCGTAAGTGTTCAAAGTGTCCGGTCAAAGTTAGATTCAAAGAGGGCGCTTTTGGTCCATTTGGTTTTTAGTTTTTTTTAGGGTTTTTTAAGACTTTCTTTCCCCATGTATAGCACACACTCACACACAATCACACACGCATACATATGCATACATGTACATGTACACATGCACACGCACACGCACACGCACGCACGCACACGCACATACATAGAAATATATGTAGGAGCATACATATATGCATACCCACCTACATACTCACACACGTACTCACACACATCCACCACTAACACGTCAGGCACATATTGGTTAATTATTTTTATTTTTTATTTTTTAATTTTATATATATATATATATATATATATATATATATATAAATATATATATACATATATATATTTTTCCAACCAAAACACGCATGTATATATGCGCTTAATCATTCAGACATAAGTACACGCACACACACACACACACACAAGTAAGATGGAGAATAGGTAGGAGAATATACATATACACACATATGCACGCACATACACATATACATATATATACATACATGTATGTGCATACACACTCACAAACATCCACATACCATGTAGACACATACACATACACACACACATGCACACACATAGATATATGCAGGGGCTCACACATACGCGTATATCCATATCAACACGAACACATTTACCCACCTATACATATGCATACATATGTATATATATACACACACATACAGATGCGTATACATTCATCCCCCCATATATATATATATATATATATATATATATATATATATATATATATGGACACATGCACCCACAATCACACATACACATACATATTCATACATCCCACCTTATGTATATATTGGTTGAAGTTTTCTTTCTTTTCTAATCCAAGCACATATGCATACATGGATTCGGTCACCCAAACATAAGTGCACGTGCACACACAAACAAGATGTAGCATAGATAACAGATGATATATATATACACACATACGCATACACAATCATATGTATACACTCAAACACACACACACATATACATGCACACACGTATAATTTCTAACTGTTTGTTTAGTTTAGAGAAATGGTACTGTACTGGGTATGGACGCGCGCACCCGTGAAAGTGTGCGGGTGCTTTATTGTGCTTCTTTTGTTTCATGTGTGAGGGTGCACATTTACCCCAGTATGCATGCGTGTAAGTGTATTTTGTGTTTTGCCTATTTATGTGTATAATTATGGAGAGATGTTTAAGGCGGGGTTAAACTTTGCTATGAAGTTTTTTTCTTGTGTTAGCAAGTAGTAATAGTTGTCAGTTTGGAAGATGGGCATTATCTCGAATCTGCCTCCACTGCATGTGTGTATATGTTGTGATACATGCAGGTGTCTATTTTCCGCGATTTTGATGTTGGATTGGTGTAGGACTACTCTATTACTAAGGTTTTTTGTAGCGCCTATGTAGGATTTATCGCATGCTGGACATTTTATTACATAGATCACGTTTTTTGAGGTGTAATCTAGTTTTCTTTTTAATTTTGAATGTTTGTATGGGGTTCGTAAATGTGTATGTGTTTCCCTCTAATATTATGTTGCAGACTCCACATCGTTGTTTGTTGCATTTTGTGACTCCTTTTGTTGCGTCTTGATTGACTTTGGATGAGGTATGTATGTGTGTGTGTGTGTGTGTGTGTGTGTGTGTGTGTGTGTGTGTGTGTGCGTGTACTTATGTCTGAATGATTAAGCACATATATACATGCGTATTTTGGTTGGAATATATATATATATATATATATATATATATATATATATATAATAAAAAATAAAAAAATAAAAAAATAAAAATAATTAACCAATATGTGCCTGACGTGTTAGTGGTGGATGTGTGTGAGTACGTGTGTGAGTGTGTAGGTGGGTATGTATATATGTATGCTCCTACATATATTTCTATGTATGTGCGTGTGTGTATGTGTGTGTGCGTGCGTGCGTGTGCGTGTGCATGTGTACACTTTATATATATATATATATATATATATATATATATATATATATATATATATGAATTACTTTTTGTAATTAAGCCGATAATGGAGGTTTTCATACTGGTTTTCTCTCCTTTTATTGCTCGGTCTCATTTGACTGGAGATCGACTTCTCTTTGCGCTACCGCACTGTCCGAAAAAAAAAAAAACAATTTTCATTATTTCAGTTGTTTTGAAATCTTTCCAATCGGATTATATGCATCGTCACACTGGACTTATTTTGAAATACATTCTCTCTAAAGAAGTATTTTCGCATTTCGGATCAACTTGAGAGGATTTTCATGCCAGCTGAAATATTATGTGCAGCTCGTTTTTATATTTTTTACATATCCAACTTTTTTTCACTTCTTTTTTTTTTTTGGTAATTTATAACTACAATAAATTGAAGTTTCATTTAATGCTTTAACTAGTAAATTTAGCATTGCTACAAATATAATGTGCTGGTTTCTTTATGTCCTCTGATGAAAAAGAATATAAAAATGATCTTCCAAATCACATCCTTATATCATTCGTAGACATTTTTGCTGACGACACTACCATCTATGATAGCACATCTAAGACAATAAACGACCAAGTTCTCTCTGATTCTCTCTCCTCTGATCTTGATCACGTTGTACAATGGGGAAAGGAGTGGCTGGTTACTTTTAATGCATCTAAAACCAAGCTTCTATCTTTTCATCATCAACGTTCTGATCCCCATCTGGCATCAATTAAAATGAATGGCTCTCGTCTTGGGGAGGCCTCAAGTTTTGACAGGCTTCTGGGCTTGACCTTTACTCCTGATCTTAAATGGAATACGTACATCAAATCTGTTGCCAAGGCCGCTGGAAAAATGGTCGGATCCTTCTATCGATCCAGTAGATATCTCACTGCTGATGCAATTCTCTATCTATATAAGAGCCAGATACGTCCAAGGATGGAATACTGTTGCCACATATGGGCAGAAGCTGCTAGAAAAGACTTGTCCTGCCTTGATAGGGTTCAAAATAGACTTCGTGGCCTGGTGGGAGATGTCCTTTTCTCTTTGCTGCAACCTCTATCTCACAGAAGAGATGTTGCGAGTTTGTCTCTGCTTTATCGTTATTTTCATGGAAAGTGTTCGACTGAGCTTCAATCTATGCCCCCCCCTCGCCAAACTTTCACAAGAAACACTAGACTAGCTGAAAACATTATCAATAATTTTCTCCACTCTTTATCTGTGCCTAAACCTAAACATAGATTCCATGATCAAAGCTTCTTTCTTAGAACTGCACGCCTGTGGAATTGTCTTCCGTTTTCCTGCTTTCCAGCTGTCTATAATATGGTTGTCTTCAAGTCCAACATGAACAAGTTTCTGATGAGCCGTTCCACTTAAGTTAACAAATTTACCGAACTTCCATTACTATCGATTACTATATTGTCCTTTTGACTACTGTACACTCTTTAACCCTTATCCTTGAGTGGCCTATCGGCCTTGATAAGTGGTGACGCCTTTGTAAATAAAAAAATGGCATTCTTTGAAACTCCGTGGAATAAGGACTTTGTAAATTGTTTTTTGGGGTATTCAGTCGAACAATAAACTTTGATTGTAAAGTTCAACTTACAGTTTTGATTTTCGTTCTCGTCGTATATATATATATATATATATATATATATATATATATATATATATACAGGGTGTCCCAATAAAATGTATACACTCTTCAAATTTTCTCAACTTGCTACATGAATACGCTATGCCATGTTCCCAAGAGATGTTTAGGAATAAAGAATGTCACTCCCAGCAGGATAGAGCACGTCCCCACTATCATCATGACGTAAGAGCATATCTTGATAGTTACCTGCGAAATAAATAGTTAGGACGAAGAGGAAGTATCGATTACTGTCCTCACTCACTGGATTTGACACCCCCCTGGATTTCCTCTTTTTGGGGGCGATGTGGGGGTATGTTAAACACAGGATCCACACCACAAAACGAGCTACAATGAATGAGGTGAAAGCAACCATTGAAACAAGATGTGTCAAGATACCAATTAAACTAATCAGTGAGCGTTGTTTGCTGTTCATGGACAACAATGGCCAATAATTTGAATACTTTAGATAATTAGTTGGTTTCTATATTTGTTTACAGTATTTTGATGTATGAAACTTTTCTTTCGTATAATAAACGTTGGTTTTATGGTAATTTAAAGAGTGTATACATTTTATTGGGACCTCTCTCTCTCTCTCCCTCTATATATATATATATATATATATATATATATATATATATATATATAATATCTATCTAATATATCAATCTACCCACACTTTCATATCTTGTATGTATATTTACTTTTATTTTACTATATTTGCTTACTTACTTTCTTTCTTGCCTTTTCCTGAATTTGCAGATACCGGCCATCCTATCCCCTTAAATAATTTTTTTTTATTTTATATTTTATTTTTATTTTTATTTATGTATTTATTGTTTATTTATTATTCTCTATTTATTTATTAATTAATTTATTTATTTTCCATTTAGTGTCTTCTAGCAACCCTTGCTGACATTTTTTTAAGTGATGACCTGTACATTTCAGTTGATCTATATTATTTAGCCCTATATATTTTTTTCGCGCCTTTTAACATTTCCTGTCTGGGTCATTTTAACATTTTTTTTTCTATTTTATATTTAATTCTATCACTATTTATTTTTTTCCTCTTCTTCTTCTCTGATCTTTCTTATTTATATTTATGTCTCGGCAGTAGAGTGAAAAGCATATCTTATTTTTCTTTTATTAATATTATTGGAATATTTTACCTTTTCCCCCTTGTACACATATTTGTGAATTTTTCCATGGATTTCTGCCTTTGTATTATTTTGGACCATCTTCCAATTACGGGATTTCCTTGGATTTTACTTGTGCAAATGGAAATTCAATTAACTTTCTTGAAGTTATGTATTTGGATTTTACCGTCACTGAATTATTTATCTTCCACCAGACTATCCATTCAAGTGTAATCACCTTTTTCTTCACCATATTCCTTCTGCTTCACTTTTTTGTTATCAAATAAGATTTTTGACTTGTTACATCAAATACTTTTGCATGCAAAATCCGATCCTGCATTTTGCTAATTCCTACCCTCTGATGAGAAGGAAAGTATTTCTTCGAAACTCCGCGGATTAAGGACTATCCACTTATCAAGTGTTTCCTTTTCAGATTAAATATGTTTTAAACTCTTTTTCAAAGTGTTTTAAACATGTTTTATTAACTGTTTGCTCGTATATAAAATATATATATATATATATATATATATATATATATATATATATATATATATATATATATATATATTTACTATAATAATTATTAAATACCTACAGACACTCGTGTTTCATCCTTTCAGAAATCATCAGGGCAAGGTATCACGGTTAACATCAGTCGAGAGATTCGAACCCCGGCAACAGAAGTCATGTCTGGCTTGATTAGCAAGGACCTGAACCATTCGGCTACTGTCAACTGCGAGAGATACAGTTTAAATTAAACATTTATTCTTATTAAATGCTTATATATATATATATATATACATATATATATGCTTATATATATATATGCTTATATATATATATATATATATTATATATATATATATATATATATATATATATATATATATATATATATATAAAGAAATAAAAATTACAACAAGTTTACCAAGGTAATCAAAATGGTAAACTTAAAATATATTATAAATATTAAAGAGTTAATATTTACAAGTAAAGTAATCTCAACCAGATGTAAAAGCTCAATAAAACCGAAAAGGAAATAGAGCTTATAATATGAACAAATGATTAATAAAACATGTTAAAAGACATCTTGAAAAAGAGTTAAAAATATATTTAATTTTAAAAAGGAAGCACAAGATAAGTGGATAGTCCTTAATCCTCGGAGTTTCGAAGAAATACTCTCCTTCTCATCAAAGGGCAGGAATTAGCAAAATGCGGGATCGGATTTTTCATTATATATATATATATATATATAGGAGAATAGGAGGTAAAAGAAAAATGATAAAAAGATTTCAAATGAATGGATAGTCCGGTGAATGGTAAAAAATCCAAGAATGGTAAAATCCAAACACGGTCGAATTAAAAATTTCCAATCCAACAATATATATATATACTAGCTGTACCCTGCCACGCGTTGCAGTGGCTCAATTTGGTGTAATGGAAAAATTTAATGAGAAAATGCATGTTTCTTATATTAGTACAGCAATCCACTGCAAAAAGTGAAAAAGAAGGCGAAACTGAAAAAAATGGTGCTCTTGCAGAATTTGATCTGGATCCTCGAGAGTTTCTGTCAATCATTCATGTTTTGAACCTGACCAACAATCAGTGGATGAAGCCGAACGTAGCAAAAATGTTGAAACGCTAAATGCTTTTTTTTTTGTTGTTTTAAAAAATGTGATTTAGTAATTAATATTTGGTTGATGGTGGGGGAGGGGGGTTACTATACATAGATTCGAAAAAGTCGTCCAAAAACAAATAAATGAAAGCAAAGGTAAGGTAATTTACGTTTCTACCTAATTGGATAATTGTTTAGTGTTTTTATGTAATGTAAAATGTTTAATTGGCTCAAAAAACAGAAATGGTCGCGAATTCTGTTGAATACGTTAAGTTTGGGAAAGTAAGTTGAAAACTAAAAACTATACAAAACAGTGTCTGAAACTCACCAAACATATGATACCATGACATAGGCTGGCATAATGGATAGGTTTCTGACAGTATTTTGTATAGTTTTTTTAGTTTTAACTCACTTTCTCTAACTTAAAGTAATCAACAGTGTCCACCACCATTTGTAGCTTTCAAATACACCAATAAACACTGTTTTTCGAGCCGACTAAACGTTACATTAGATGAAAAGGGTTTATATTACTAAACACAGATACAAAGAAGTTGTCAAAAAATAAATATATAACAAATAAATGTTATCAAAGGCAAGAAAAGTAAGTGTTCTACCTAACTGGATAAGATTTTAGTGTTTTTATGTAATGTATAATCGGTTCAAAAACATTCAATGTTTATCGGTATATCTGAAAAATACAAATGGCGGCAGACTGTATCGAACATGTTAAGTTTGGGGAAATTTTGGGAAAATGAGTTTAAACTAAAAATACTGTTAGGAACTCACTCAATATATGTTACCATGATGTAGGCTGGCATATAATCGGTGGTTTTAAACTTTTGCTCGATACAGGTGACGACTTTTAAAAATCCCTTTTAGTGATTACCTGGTGTGAGGATATTTGTACAACTAAACGGCAAATCTGCTCAAAAAAATCCGGTATTATTTTACTTTAAGGCCCGTTTCACGTTCATATATAACGAAATATTTTATTGTAGATTTCGGTGTGCTAAAAACGAATCTGCAAACCGTTTACGTAGCAAAAAAAAAGTTTTCATGACATTCATGAAATTACTTTTTCGAAAAGTGGGTGATCACTTTTCAATGTAAATTTAACTTAGAATGAGCACCCACTTTCTGGCCACCTGAGAGAGGGGCATTTTTCTGTTTCTTGGCTAAAAAGTTTTTTGTTTGATTTCTTTTGCATGGTAATAACCATTGAACTCTGGGACTATTTTCCATTTAACAGCCGTAGCCTTCGTTTACGCTATGCGTAAGCATAAACGAAAGCTGTTTAGCCAATAAACATGGGAAAAAATCCCCCCTCTCTCAGGTGGCTAGAAAGTGGGTGCTCATTTTAAGTTAAATTTACATGGAAAAGTGATCGCCACTTTCTCGAAAAAGTAATTTCTTCATATCATAAAAACTATTTTTTTGTGACGGAAACGGTTTGCAGATTCGTTTTTAGCACACCAAAATCTACAAAAAATTTTTTGTTATTTACGAACGTGAGACGCACAGCCCTTAATGGAAAATTATATCAAAAATCCGGGGGAAAATAGTTTTCAATAAAAACAGCAAATGAATTCGATAGAAAAAAAATGGATGCTATTTTTTTTCTTTCTGTGTGTTTCTTGGCTTAAAAGTCTTTTTGTTTGATTTCTTTTGCATGGTATTAACCCCTGAACTCTGGGACTATTTTCCATTTCACAGACGTAGCCTTTTTTTATGCTATGCGTGAGCATAAACGAAAACTGTTAAATATGCATTCGCGTACCAAACTGCCTTGTAAAAAAAATCTTTAAGCCAATAAACACGAAAATAAATGCCCCTTCCTCAGGTGGCCAGAAAGTGGGTGCTCATTTTAAGTTAAATTTAGATGGAAAAGTGATCACCCACTTTTCGGAAAAAAAAATTTCTTCAGATCATGAAAACTATTTTGATACTCCTTGGGCGTTGAGTTCCATGGCGACCCGCAGAATTATTTAATGGTCGTTCCCTTAGTGCCCCCCTAGTCAAGGCTAACGCATGCGCACGTAACATTTTTTATTTATTTACTTACGTGGTGGAGTTTCTATACTGATAGGTTTTTTGAAATTTTTTCACTGGATTATTATTGATTGAACACTAACCAGATTATGAAAAAAAATTGAAAAAAAAAAAATCATTTCAACATTTGAAAGGGATACTCACTTTTTAGTTACCACGTTCTGGTAAATCGGTCACTTTTTATTTATTTATTTATTTTTTTTTCTAAATACGGAAGTGTCTTCGGGAGATATAAAATGGTCGCATGTTGACGAAGCAATGTATCGGGAGGCGTACGGGATTAAAAATTATTGGTAAATTTTTAGATTAGGTCCACCTCCTCAATTTTCTTTTAAATGACGACTTGAAATGGTTTTCGACTATGCTGAATACGAAAATCGCATCGAAATTTTGCAGAAATAAGTAGTTATCAAGATATAAAAAGTTGTATTATGCATTGTAATCTTTGCCGGCCATCTTTTTTACGTGTGTGTATTTGTTTATGGCGCGTGTGCACGTAAAAAGATGGCCGCCGAAGAATACAATGCATAATACAACTATTTATTTCCGCAAAATTTCAATGCAATTTGCGTGTTCAGCATACTCGGAAACCTATAAATGTCGTCATTGAAAGGAAAATTGTGGAGGTGGACCTAATCTAAAAAAATACCAAATTATTAAACATTTCTCCAGCATGTTAGTGAAATTTATAATACTTTTAAAAAATTAAAAAGAAACAAAACAAAAGTTTTGAAAAAAAACCTCACCTTTCACAAAACAATTTAAAAAAAAAACCACAAACTGAGTAAATAAGTAAAAAAAAAAAAAAAAATAAAAATCTCGAAACTTTATTTTCATGAAAACAATAAAAAAAAGTCCTGTTCTCTCTATTTTTTTTTCTTTGAGAAACAAATATATTTCTGACTTACAAATGCGGTAGAGACTCATTATTTTTACTTTCTATGGTTTTGATATACCGCGTTTTTATTGCTTACAAAATGGGTGACTGATTTATCAGAACGTTGTAACTAAAAAGTGAGCACCACTTTCAAATGTCGAAATAATGATTTCTTTTTTACATTTTTGTTTTATAATAATCTGTTTAATTAGTGTCCAATCAATAATAATCCAGTGAAAAAAAATTCCAAAAACCTATAAGTATAGAAATTAAGCACGGCAGTATACAACAACGTCGCCTTCCGCACTTTTACAAACATTTTTTAAAAAAAGTAACTAAACCATTTATTGATAATTTGTCACGTGTACAAACATTTATTTATTTACGTAGGCTTAACTCCTTTCATGAATAAGAAAAGTTTTACTCTTTAAGAATAATAAAAGGAAAAAGTTACTGAACATTTATAAAAGGACTTCTTTTCATGAAGGCCAGAGGAATAGTTGGCCGAAAATTCGTAAAACAACAACAATAAATAAAAATGGTGCTAATGCAGAGAGCCGCGCTATTTTTTAAATCATTTCCACGTTTAAATAACGTTTTACGATGTTTTTTGTTTTTTTTATTTATTCAATTGTAAGGTTAAAGTACAGAATAGGTACAAAACATCCTTACCTCCCCATGTTAAGAATGACTTTTTAAATAATAACATTATTTCAGCACGGATCACTCTCTGCATGAGTAATCTTATATAGAAAAAAACTCAAAAGCAAGCAACAACTTTTTTTTTGGCCTTATATAATAAAGAAAAGATGTGTAAATTAAAAAATTTGGAAGATAAACAAATGAAATATGTTTTTTTTTTGTTTTTTTTTACTTATCGAGTTAACAGAAAATTAAACCTTTCGTCAATTCGTGGCTGTGAAATGAATCGAACCGGAAGTTCAGTTTTATCAACAGAACAGATTCGCAGAAACGATAAATAAATATATTTATTTTATTTAATATTTTAATTTTAATTAGGTAAATTTATTTTAATAACATAAAAACATACCTCGACTCTAAAAATGGGTTGTCTGAAAATTTCAAATAAATTGGTAACGTATAAACATGGTTTTATTTCTTTAGAACGAACCAACTTTACATTTTTATATATATAGATGTTGTGGTTGCAAGGTTGAACAATAATTAGTAAGGAAATACAATGAAGACGCAAACAACAAGATAACGCAATAATAAGTGTATTAAAGAAAAGGTATATTTACAATATGTACAAATGACGGTGTCGAGTCAGAGAGTCTTGGTGGGAGGACATGTACGCTCTTCGGCGTCACTTCCGGTGACATTTGAGTAAGACACCCCAAGGCCAACCTAGGCTTGCCATTTATAGTGTTATGTTATTTGCATATGCAAATAAGTGGTTGCCACCACAACACCCCCTTCCCAAGATTTGAAGTCACACAGATTTCAATATCTTTTTCTTTTTGGGTTTACCATTAATGGTTCATTCACTTTTCTTTTCCTACCTGATCTTCGGAGTTCAGGTGCATTTTGAGGCGGTTCCAAATTAAAAGATTCGTATATGATATCTATGGTGTCCTCCTCTTCGACTGTTGTCGTATCATCATCATCTTGGATATAACGTTTTTTTTATCTGATTTAGGTGCCTTTTATGTATATTCTGTTAGTCGTGAATGCCTCAGGAAATAATTCTTTTAAATCGTCTTTTATATTTACTGTTGTTGGAGAAGAACATTCTAATTTTTTACAGAATGTATTGATTGGCTTATCCCATAGTCCGAATTTCTCAATTAAATCTATTCCAAACAGATTTTCACTATTTTTTTAGTACGAATATTTTTAATTTCTTCGAAATCCCTTTCAATTTTATCGGGAGGACAACTTCTCCTTCAAATTTTATACCACCACCAGTTACCGTCCGGGCTGCTTTACTAGTTTTCATCATGGCCGGTTTTCCCAACTTTTTCCACGTATTCAGGTTTATTATAGAAACATCGGAGCCGGAGTGGAGTTGTAACTTTATTGATGTTCTAAATATTTCCACTTCTACGTATTTTCGCCGATCTTTGTCTAATTTTGTATTTGATCTTGTTTGCTGTACTCTCTTTCTGGTGTAATCTTTATATCTGCAGCAATCGCTTTTGTGTCCCACCTTCTTACAAATGTAGCATTTTTTCTTCTTATAAGGACAATCTGATTCCCAATGCTTTTCTGCACATCTCTTACAGTTATATCTAGGAAGAGGCTTGTTATATTGTGTACTATATTTATGGTTATTATCTTTGGAATATCCCGTTCCATTGCTTTTCTTTGTAAAGTTCTTGGTTGGTGCGTATGGTTTTCTAACTTTTCTTACATATGCCACTCCGGATTCTTCTATATTTTTTAAATCCTTTTTTAGTGTAATGGCCCTTTCACAGTCCTCTGCTAGTTTCTGGAGGGTTAAATCTTGCTCAGATTCCAGCTTAGACAACACTCGTCTGCGTATTTCTGCATTTTTCGTGGAAACTAACCCTTGAGCGAAGATTATACATTTAAAATCTTCTACCGTTAGTTCTGCAAGCTTAAAATTATCGCTGTTTTCATTGACAACTGATGCGTATGTCAAATAATCTTGGTTGTCCATCTTTCTTAGATTCATGCACAGCCATCTTTTACGAAAAAGAGATATATTTGGATTAAATAATTCTTTTAGTAATTTTACAGCGTCCATGAACTCTAATTCCGCATTTTTTTCAGGTAATATGTAATCTACGAATTTGCTGTGTTCTGATGTACCCAATTTTCTGAGTAAGAGGCTCACTTTCTGACTATTTGGCCAATTTTTACAGTCCAGTTGAAAAACATCCTCGTATCTTGTGTAGTATGCTTCAAAATTCTTCTCTTCCTCAAGCACATAATGAAATGTGTCCATGCTATTAAAAATAGTTGTATGGGAGAAATTAACACTATCGACATTTTCTCGATTACTCTTTAGTAGTTCCAGTGTTTTAGCAAAACGTTCCTCTTGTCTTTCTTCATATTCCAATTGTAGTTTCTTATGCCTTTCTTCCTGTTCCAATTGCAGTTTTTTCTGCTTTAATTGCGCCATTTTCTGCTTTTCTTCTTGTTCCTGCTGCCATTTCAATAATCTGTCCTCTCTCTTTTCCTCGCGGTCAGCCTGTGCCTGTATTTGTGTTTGCAAAAGCTCGTTTTGTGTAGCTTGTGTTTGCAAAAGCTCGTTTTGTGTAGCTTGTCTGCGTTCATCCCGCTCAGCCTGTGCTTGTAAAAATTGCATGAACATTTTTGATAAGTCTTCCATGTTTTTTTGTTTTTTTAGTGTGTAGTTAAAAAAAATATTCTACCATGTACCATATACACCGGTTTGGGTTACAACAAAAAACAAATTGCTGTAAGCTCCTGTTTTCAATAATAATATCGCTGCTTGCAATAATATATTCTTTTTGCGAGTCACGCTGCAAAAAAAAAAAAATAAAACAGGTTTATCTGGAATCACGAAATGGAATTGACTTTCCGTTTTTAGGCACTTACTAATAAGTAACTCTTTCCACAAAATAAAAGTTTGGTTTTTTTTTTAATCGAGTCACAATTGAATAAATGTATGCAGTACATTTAGTTCTTTGAGTTTTTTTCTCTCTAGTATTTTAGTAATTAAAATACCTCTTAAATTGAGATTACCTTTTTTCCCCGTGACGTTTTACTGTATTATCCGTTATTCAGTGACAACTTCAAGAAAAAAAAAATCCTTTCCTTGAATTTTAGTTTTAGCTGTGGTATTTCCTTTTAGTACCGACGTCAACCAAAACATTAATTAAAAAGTCCTTTAGTTGTTGTTTTGTTTACGGAGAACAGTAATTAGAATCCACTGGTGAACTTTTTCCGTAGGTTACTTCCTTGCTTTTCGTAATACGGGTCTGACCTGTCGTTTTTGCGACAGAACAAAGTTCGCTTTTCGTTTGCAAGTTGGTCCTTTAGTAAGATTTGTCGTGTAGCGGCAAACAAAAATTCACTTTTACATTCGTTTGCAAGTCGGATTCCCAGAAAACGGCGTAAATTGTCGCTTTTGCCACGTTAGAGTTTTTTTTTTCACTTGAGTTGAAACTTCTCTTTAGCGTAAAATCCGTTTGCTCGTCAACACTTTGCATTCCTTAAAAAAAATGGTCAACCTTTGCGTTGTACTTTTTTTCTTTTTTTTTTAAATAGTTTTTCGTCAAACTGTTATATTTGACGCTTCATATCTCGTCGCCAACTGTTGTGGTTGCAAGGTTGAACAATAATTAGTAAGGAAATACAATGAAGACGCAAACAACAAGATAACGCAATAATAAGTGTATTAAAGAAAATGTATATTTACAATATGTACAAATGACGGTGTCGAGTCAGAGAGTCTTGGTGGGAGGACATGTACGCTCTTCGGTGTCACTTCCGGTGGCATTTGAGTAAGACACCCCAAGGTCAACCTAGGCTTGCGATTTATAGTGTTATGTTATTCGCATATGCAAATAAGAGGTTGCCACCACAACAATATATATTGTTGGATTGGAAATTTTTAATTCGAACGTGTTTGGATTTTACCATTCTTGGATTTTTTACCCTTCACCGAACTATCCATTCATTTGAAATCTTTTTATCATTTTTCTTTTACCTCCTATTCTCCTTACCTCACTCTTTTTTTTTAACCAAGTAAGATCTGTGACTTACTTGTAGTTTCATTAAATACTTTTACATACAAAATCCGATCCCGCATTTTGCTAATTCCTGCCCTCTGATGCAATTAAAATTATAAGTAAATATGTTTTTAACTCTTTTTCAAGATGTCTTTTAACATGTTTTATTAATCATTTGTTCATATATATATATATATATATATATATATATATATATATATATATGTGTGTGTGTGTGTGTATGTATATATACATGTATGTATATATATATATATATATATATATAGTAGTCAAGGAGCGAATGGACTCTTTTTCTGGGTCAACGGCCAACTAGCACCGTGTATATTTGTGTGTGTGTATGTGTATTGGGGTGGAGAGGGCTCCCGTAAGCCGTGGTGAAGGCAACGTTTCTAGGAGAAGCAAATCTCTGATTTAAAAAACCATAAAGCGGAAGACCATTACCCGCATTAAGCTGGTCTGCAGTTTCATTTGTTGCTGGCTATCTTGCTCTTGCTTGTTGCTGGATCTCAACATTTTGAACCGAAAGAGAGACTTAGCTGTCGTACAAAGCTAAGACTCTGTAACATCATCTTTGTATAGATACTCCCTCAGGTATTTTGGCTCATGGATTTTAAATGTCTGAGGGAGTGGCACTCGTCTGACAAGACGTTGCAATCATCATATAGTAGTCATACTGTGATTTATTGTTAATTTCGAAACAATGAAAAACTAATCAGAGCATGAGATTACTTTGATCTAAGTTATTTGTAATTTTGGACTAACTATTTAATGGTTTTAATAGTGAGCGTGATTTTATCCAGAAATTTAATCTTCATAAAAATTTATAAAGACAACGGAAAGCGCTACAGAACCGCCCCGATCGAAGGTTGGATGGGGAATATATATATATATATATATATATATATATATATATATATATATATATATATATAATGCAAAATCCGATCCCGCATTTTGCTAATTCCTACCCTCTAATGAGAAAGAAAGTATTTCTTCAAAACTCCGCGGACTAAGGACTATCCACTTATTAAGTGTTTCCTTTTCAGATTAAATATGTTTTAACTCTTTTTCAAAGTGTTTTTAAGATGTTTTATTAACTATTTGCTCTTATATATATATATATATATATATATATATATATATATATATATATATATATATATATATATATATGTATATATACTGCGTGTCAAATTATTAACGAGATAACATTTTTTCCCCGTTTCAGAAACTTACCAGTAGTTTCGTATCAAAAGCTTCAGAACCGTGAAAACGTTGGCAATGCTGAGCTGCGCGTATTGTGAAAGTTTTGTACTGTTCCTCGCAGTGTAAACAACTTGCAATCGTAATTGTTGAATCCACGGTATTTGAGGTAAGTGTCAAATTATTAACAAGGCAGTTTGTTTCGTCAATAAAATGAGTCGTAAATGTGGTTTGAGTAGTTCTGAAAAGAGTACTATTACAGAACAGCTAGCAAAAGGTAAAACTTTCCTCGGAATATCGAAAATGATAGGAAGGTACCATCAAACTGTGAAGAACTTTGCCAAGGACCCTACAAACGTAGTTAAGAGAGCTGATAAAGGTAAATCCAGAGTTGTTTCGCGTCGTTCTCTACTCCAAATTAAAGGTGAAGTTATGAATCCTGGGCAGACAAATTGAGAAGTCTTTGACCAAGCCGGACTGAAGAATGCCTCAAAAAGTACTCGATGTCGCCTTCTGAAAAAAGTGGCAAAGTCTGTTAAGCCTGTGACAAAGCGTCCATTAAAGCAACATCACATACAAAACCGATTAAACTGGGCAGAGGACAACGTGAAAACGGATTTTTCCAAAGTTTTGTTCACGGATGAAGTGCGTGTCACTCTTGATGGCCCAGATGGCTGGAGCAAGGGATGGGTCCTAGATGGACGACATCGTTATCAGCGTTTAAGGCGCCAACAAGGTTGTGGTGGGATAATGATTTGGGCTGGGATTATCTGAGGTACTTTAGTTGGTCCATAGAGAGTCCCAGAAGGCGTAAAAATGACGCCAAATGCTTACATAGCTTTTCTGAAGAAGCACTTATTGACGTTCAGAAGAACCATTATTTTTATGTAGGATAATGCTCCCTCGCATGCAGCAAACAAAAGCAAAGAGTATTTGCAACAGTTGGGGGTTTCTGGGTTACGGAAGATGGAGTGGCCTGCAATTCACCAGATTTGAACCCAATTGAGAATCTCTGGAGTATCATGAAGCGACGCCTCTATGCAAGTGAACGCCAATTTAATAGCAAAGATGAGTTGTGGAATGCTCTCCAAGAGGTATAACTGTTGACGAAATTACAAATTTGACTAATTTTGTGAACCAACGTTTTTTACAAGTCATTCATAAAAAAGATCGCATATTCCCTACTAATTATGCCAACGTAGAAATTGCAATGTAGTTATCGTGTTCTAAGCATTTTTTCTAGCTCATTTAATGCCTGAAAATTATTTCAATAAACAAGTTATGTGTATATTGTGTTTTTCCCCAACCTCGTTAATAACTAGACATAGTTTCGCTAATACTGCTTTAAATACTTTTATTTTCTGACTGGAGTAGCTGAATAGTATTGTAAGCACTTTCTCAAAGTGTCATGGAGTTTTATTCACTCGTTCCTTAAATGTTAAAAAAATGTAAACTCCTTAATAATTTGATACGCAGTGTATATATATATATACAAAAAATAAGATACATTTCAAACTTATCACATTTGGAATTCCTAAAAGTTTACACATTAAAGTATTGGCCTGGCTTAACTTTGCTTTACGTTATATACGTTGAATTCATTTACATCTGTTGTGTGTATGCATATACGTTATAGAAAATAGTAACTTCAACAATTAAAAATCGTTGATATTTAATACAGCTTTTCTTATTTCCAAACACACACACACATATCTATATATATATATATATATATATATATATATATATATATATATATATATATATATATATATATATATATAAGTGAAAGTGTCTGTGTATCTATGATTGGTTTTCGAACAGAAATTTGGCGATTAAGGGGTCAAAGTTCAACGATTTCACCTTTAAGAACTCTACCAAACTCCTCCGACAATTTTGGGTCTACGCACTTTAAATATTAGATATAGATTTCTTGGATATGGATCTAACTTAATAACTTGATTTGAGCCCAAAACAATTAATTTAAAAGCCTTAAATTTAAAAGCCTTAATTTTAAAAGATGTCACTTCCGGTTTTGCGGTGGTCGTAACAGCATAAATGTTAGCTTTTACCCCGTTCTTTTCCTCCTTTGCGGAACGGTTTCGAGCCTGCCTTCCTACTATCACTTTTTTTTTGCTCAACATACACATCCAAACACCCGGGCAACGCCGGGCTGAAATGCTAGTGTATATATATATATATATATATATATATATATATATATATATATATATATATATATATAAATGTAATTATCTTATTCTTTTTCTTCTCTCGTGAACTCCTTTCTCTATCCCCTTATTTTATTCTTTTCATTTTCTATTTTCTTGTGACCCTCTTCTTCCTCTTTCATGACAATATCTCTCCCTAGGTTTAATTTATTTATTTATCTGTCCAACTAACTTAACACTGGCTTGGTAGCCTGGTAGTTAAATAAAACAGGTGGACCCAAATGACAACATCTCCCAGACACCAAAGCAGACCTTTTGGACCCAAGTCATTATACCTGTCTCACTCAATTAGTAGTTAAAATTCATTTTTACCAAATCCAACTAGAAAAACAATCTTTTGTTCCACGAATCCTATTATCAGATTTTATATTTTCTTTTCATTGAAAAAGATGCTATTTGTTCTCTGATGGACAGACATCTCATAAACATCTGTTTTTCTTGACCAAGTGTCAAATGACCTCATTTACTCTTTCACTCCCTCATCCCAAATTAGCGAACATTTCTGTAAAAGTCTAGGATGCTACAGACGGCCAGAAAAGCGGCCAAGTAGCTGAAACAATAATGTAACATAACAGAAAGATACGGTAATAAAAAATAAAACGCATATCTGCTCTACAACGGTATTGAGCACTTTCTTCAGTTTTTATTAATTTCCATTTCCACTATATATATATATATATATATATATATATATATATATATATATATATATATATATATATATATATTCATTCAAGCAAATATTATTAAATGCAATGGAGGCACTTTGCTTTATGATTCTTTTTTTTTTAATTGTTCGATTTTCCATGACATCTTTTTGTATCAAAATAAAAAATATTAATAAAATTTCCATTATTGTTGCTGTCACGAGCGCTTTCGATTTGAACACAAATCATCACCAGGAGTTGAAGTAAAAGTCCGAAGGAGCGAAAATGAGAATTAAATTGGAAAACTAAAAAAATAAAGTAAGCGGCGATAAGTTAAAATATAGAGAGTTGATGAAAAGTTGATTAAAAATATAGGTTGATTAAAATTTGAATATCAAAATCAGCAGGTTCGTGGACGCCGTTAGCAAAGTCCGTCCAATACGAACTTCGCAAGACATTTTAGAACGTTACTGCTTTTCTCGAATGCAATATCATTTATAGTGGGTTGAAGGCAGTGGCGGCTCGTGCCTGGAGCTGTGGAACTGCAGCAGTGCAGCACCCCCAATCATTTCTACTCAATATTATCGATATACGGTAAAAATAATACGTTTATTCTTCCCTTTCTATGTGATAATATATCATATTAATAATATATATATATATATATATATATATATATATATATATATATATATATATATATATATATATATATATATATATAATCCTGAAGCTTAATGTCGATAACTGTCCCCATATTCATATAAGTATAAAAGTAAAACTTTGCTTGGAGCTGTGAAATTCACAGTTACACATTCTTAGCGAAATTCGCTTATACGCATGCCCGCTTCAGACGGCGAATGAAAGCTTAGTTGGAACTGTCGTTTTCGCAGTTCCAAACGCTCGTGAAAACCGGTGTTTGCGTGTTTTCGCTTATATTATTATTTTTTTAAAAGGCTTGTTTACAAATGTTTTGTTTTTATTATTATTAAAAAGTGTAAAGTGTTCTTGTAAATAAATATCCACCTTAAAAAAAATTCTCACACTTTTAAATGCAATTTAAGCAGACAAAATATGCAATATGCGAAACTTTTTTTTTTTTTAATTAAAAGTGTTCGGGCTTTTTACCCGTAAAGCTACCAACGTAACTAATGTTATTTTTTCACGTACGGTTTATTTTGTTTGTGTTTTTATGTAGTTTGAAATCTATTCATTTTGTGGTAGTTAAACTTTACAGAATAAAAAATATTTACATTTTTTTCTATAGAAAAGCGAAGAAAATTTTATTTTTTAAATACATTTTAGTTAAAAAATGTTTTTAAATGTTGCTCATCGTGCAAACATGTAAACTTTTTTTATTCTATATTTTATTTACAAAGTAAGTTTAGTTATAAACACATTTTTAAATTTTAAATAAAACATTTATCCAATAAAACCATTTTTAAATGGTAAACTCCTAACTTTACCATCGTGTGCAAGCAAGTAAATTTCAAAGATTTTGTTTTTATGAAAAAATAAATGATTAAAAAATTGTAAATAAAATGTATTTAAAAAAATGTTTTTCGTTTGTTTGCCTGCGGAAAAGCCCATAAAATTTATTTAATCCGTAAAGTTTTAAAGAAATATATTTGTATATTTTTTTTATTACTCTGTAAAGTGTACACAATTTAAAATAGTATTTTTTTTATTAAAATGTTTTTGCGTATTATCCCTTTTTCGACGGCTTATAATGGCAAAGTTAAAAAATATTTGTATTAAAAAAAGCAATTTTAATGGCAAGCTTATTCTGTTATACGCCTATTTTTAATTAACAACAAGCTTTTTATAAATAAAAACGTTTTTAAATAGTAAAACTATTTTCGTTGATAAAAATCTGTTATCTAAAAGTTATAAAAGTACGATTCAACTCAGTTAGAACTTCCGGTTCAGTTGAATCGCAAAAAGAGAATCACGTAAACATTGTATTCCTTCTACCCTAATTAATATTCTACTAATAGACTGCCTAGTACTTACCTTTCCTAACACAATTGATATTAAAGAATTTAACCATGGCCTCCTTGCATCCCCAAGAAATAACTTCTGTGACGGTAAGTGAACTTCAACAGATTGAGTTTTCACAGCTGCCTCTCCATGATAAAGTTGAAATTAAGAAAAGAGGCCGTTCAACGCCTGATATTCAAATATCTCAGCCAGGCATTAGCAACAACAAAGTGTATATTCGTAGCTTTAATTCTGACTGGTACCAACGGAAAAAGTTGGCTTTGCGGCTGTGAACTAAAAAAGGCATTGTTCTGCTTTCCTTGTTTGTTGTTTGGGGGTGATGTAACGTGGACAAAAGATGGTTTCAGAACTATTAGCAAAATGAAAGATAGAACTGAAAAGCATGAGAAGTCAAAGAAGCACGGTGACAATGTAGTTTCCCTATCAATTTTGGGGACCGTAAATATTAAAGAAAAACTTAGTGAGGCCTACAGACTTTCAATCAATCATCATAACATGAATGTTAAGAAGAACCGTGAAATTTTATCTAAAATAATAGATTGTATTTTCTTTTGTGGGAACTTTGAAACTCCCTTACGAGGACATGATGAAAAAGATGATTCAGTAAATCCAGGTGTATTTAGAGGATTAACAAATTTTGCATCTAAATTAGATCCAGATTTAAAGAATCACTTAGAAACCAGTAGTGTCTTCAAAGGTGTTTCCAAGACCATTCAGAATGACATACTTGACTGTCTTTTACAAATATACCGTGATGAAATAAGGGCAGAAATTAGCAAAGCTTCCTTTGTAGCTGTCATGGCTGACGATACAACAGATGTGTCTGAACATACACAAATGATCATTGTTTTACGGTACGTCTTGGATGAAAAAAATACTTGAACGCTTTTGGGGATTCTTTATTCCAGAAAACCAAACCGCTGATGGAATATTTATTAGACAAAAACAAAATACTTCCTTTGTGTGCGTGTGTGTGTGTGTGTGTGTGTGTGTGTGTGTGTGTGTGTGTGTGTGTGTGTGTGTGTGTGTGTGTGTGCGTGCATGCGTTTTGCGACCATACTGAACTTTCGCCTAACACATTTTATACATTGATATTTCAGCAAAATATCGATCGTGTTGAAATAACAGAAGCATAAAAAATGAATGAATTAACGTTTACTTTAATAATTTTTTTATACTTACGGCGTTTTACTTTCTTTTTAAAACATAAGTATTTTTTTTTTTACATTTTATACAGTTATTAGATCGATGTTTTTTATTCTTTATTATTTTGTGTACGTGTTTGTGTGTGTGTGTGTGTGTGTGTGTGTGTGTGTGTGTGTGTGTGTGTGTGTGTGTGTGTGTGTGTGTGTGTGTATTTACATCCGTGCAAATATGCGAACTTATCGGCAAAAGATCAGGGAAGAACAAAGACAACAGGTCAGAGAAAGGGAGAGACAGCGAGGTCGAATTAGAAGAAGTACCATGGATGCACAGCAACGTAATAGATATTTAGAATAAGAGTGAAGGAGATTTCAAAACAGAATGGAAAGCATGTGTGAATTAGGAGACGTCAACAAACGCAACGATTACGCCAAATACAACTTAGGCCAAGGCAGAATAGTAATTCTGACACTGTGGTAGAACCACTTGATATTGGTCAAATGAATGTAGTATGTATATATTGTGAAGCATTAATATTAAGAAATGAAAATCTAAATTGTTGCCATAATGGTAAGGTACATTTACCAGCATTGCTACCATATCCAGAACAATTAAAACGTTTATTTGAAGGGACTGATCATGAATCTGTTTCATTTTTACAAAATATTAGAAATTACAATTGTGCATTTTCTTTTACATCATACGGTGTGAACTTATCTATTCCTTCAGGGAGAGGTCCATACTGCTTTCGCATCCAAGGACAAACATATAAAACTACAACCCTGCATCCTGATCATGGGCACCCTAAGTATGGTCAACTGTACATCATAGACGCAAATAAAGCTCTGCAATACAGATTAAATACTTTACAAAACGCAAAATGTTGTACACAGACAATGTCTACCATAAATAAAGTTATGCAGGAAATAAATCCTTATGTAAATTTGTATAAGAACATGGATTTAATTGAAAAAGAACGGCAAAATATAAGAGAAAATAAACCAATGCCCAAGTGTGAGCGGCATTTCAGAAGGGTTAAAGACATAAAGAGATACAATTTCCACACTTGCAATGAAATAGCTATGATATTGTTGGTGAGAATGGTGCCCCACCAGAAAATAGAGACATTTTAGTTTACTCAAGGAATATGCCTTCTGAAAAAATATCCTACACCTCATGTCATTTAGATCCAATGAGCTATCCCATTCTTTTTCCACATGGCGAATTTGGATGACACTGTGAAATGCAGCATGCAGAAGAATACCGAACAAGAGTTCGTAATCATCTCACAATGCAACAATTTTACATTTTTTGCCTTTCTTTTAGAGGTGGTTCAGCATAATTCACCTGGAAAATTATTTCAACAATACTTGGTGGATGTTTATGTGAAAGTTGAAGGTTGCAAGTTGCAATATCTCCGTAATAACCAATCTCAATTACGTGTGGAGCAGTATAATGGACTGATGGACTTTTTAAACAGAAGAATAGATCAGGATATCCAACCAGGAGTGCCAGTGATACTTCCCTCCTCATTCACTGGTAGCTCTCGCCATATGCATCAAAACTTTAATGATGCAATGTCAATAGTGGCAAAATATGGCAGACCTTACCTCTTTATAACCTACACATGTAACCCTAAATGTCCCGAAATCATGAACAATTTATATACAAATGAAACCCCCGAGAATAGACCTGACTTAATTGCCAGAGTGTATAACTTGCAACTGAAAGAACTCTTGAGTGATATAAAGGACAAAAATATATTTGGTGTTCCAGTGACATACGTCTATGTTGTGGAATTTCAGAAGAGAGAACTTCCTCACTGCCACATATTGGTAGTTTTAAGAAATGAGGATAAACCGAGTAACAAATGTGGCATTGATAAATTAGTTAGTGCTGAAATTCCTGATATCAATAATGACCCCGATTTACATGATTTAGTAAAGAGATTTATGATTCATGGGCCTTGTGGCACTAAAAACCCTTCTTCTTCCTGTATGAATGATGGTGTGTGCCTAAAAAATTATCCAAAATAGTTGAAAAATGAAACCTCTGTGACGATGACTGGATACCCAGAATACAGGAGACGTAAGAATGGACTTACTGTACAAGTTGGAAACCACATTGTAGACAATAGTTATGTTGTACCTTTTAATTCTTACTTGTTAAAAAAGTACCGTGGCCATATTGATGTTGAAATCTGTTCATCTGTGTAGAGTATTAAATATATATTTAAATACATCTACAAAGGACATGACTGTGCTTCGATTGAGGAATAGTACAGAATCACATGAACAAAATGCATCCATGATGAAATAACTAATTATATTGCATGTAGATATGTTTCACCCGCTGAAACTATGTGGCGATTGTCAGAATTGCGGCTACATGATATGTCCCACACAGTGTATAGACTTGCAGTTCATCTTGAAGATCAGCATAGGAGTTACTTTCGTAGTGATAATGCAGAACAAGCTGCGCATGCAGACACAACTCTTACAGCATGGTTTAAGCTGAATGAGCATGATGCTAATGCACATAATTATTTGTATCCTGACATTCCTCTTCATTATGTCTTCAACAAGAATACCAAAACATGGACACCAAGAAGGAATATCAATGTCATTCGCAGAATGTATACTGTGAACCCTAAAGATATAGAAATGTCGGATGTTACTATTGCATGTTCCTGGAGCAAAAACTTTTGAAGAATTGCGAATTGTAGAAGGTGAACTTATGCCTACATTTAAAGAAGCATGCCTAAAACTTGGCCTTCTTCAAAATGATGAATCATTTGAAAATGCTTTGATTGAAGCCACTGCATTACAAATGCCTTCGCAACTTCGAGTCATGTTTGCTACAATATGTGCCTATTCAAACCCTACAAATTCTCTTGCTTTATGGAATAGCCACAAGAACTCTATGATGGAAGATTTTTTACACCAGGGATTTGCAATGGACCAGGCTGAAAATACAGTCCTGATTGAAAATGGTACTAATTGTTTAACAATTGGCTTACCTGGACCTGTTGGTATACAGCAAATGGAACCTGAAGCTGTCTCAAATTACCCAGACACAAAAACACTGACTGATGAACAAAGACTGGTCAGTGACATTGTGATTGAATCTCTTACAATGAAGAGAAAAGGAAAAGTGCCTAAATATTCCTGTTTTTATGTGGATGCACCAGGAGGATGTGGCAAAACTCATGTTTAATGTCATAATCTCAAAAAGAAAAACTATCAAGTATGTTGTGGTGCCTGAACAGGTATTGCTTCTACTTTACTTTTAGGAGGAAGAATAATCCACAGTTTGTTTAAATTACCTATCGCACTAACAGAGACTTCTATTTGCAATGTCTCTCCCACGTCTGACCATGCAAATTATTTAAAAAATATTGATTTGATTATATTAGATGAAGCTACTATGCTCCCTTCATTTGCTTTGGAAGCAATTGACAAAACTTTGAAAGACATAAGCAATAATAATAATGTTTTTGGAGGAAAAATTATGCTTTGGGGGGGAGATATCAGACAAGTTCCACCCATATTATGAAGGGGAAGTCGTGAGGAAATAATTGAAATCTGCATTAAAAATTCTCCTCTATGTCTTTAGTTTAAACAGTATAGTTTGTCTCAAAATATTAGAGCAACACCCAATGAAAGTGAATTCGCCTTATGGTTACTGAATTTTGGAAATGGAACAACAAATCTTGTGGAATATCCAGGCCAGTCTGATAATGATGATATAGAAGTGCCACAAATATCATACCTTGATAGGTCTCTGGTTGATGATATTTTTAAAATATATCAAAACATGGTAGAAGAAATAGGATAATTCTTTCACCAAAAAATTCTGTTGATCAATGAAGAGGTTTTACATCAACTTGCTGGTGATAGCCGCATATATTATAGCACAGATAAAATACAGACTGGTGATCCTGTGGAAGCTATGCGTTATCAACCCGAATTTCTTAATTCATTGACGCCATCTGGAATGCCTCCTCATAAATTGATTTTAAAACCTGGATGCATAGTCATACTTCTCAGAAATATATCCATAAAAATAGACTGTGCAATGGAACAAAATTAGAAGTAAAAAATATGCACATTCAATTGAAGCGGCGTTAATAAGTGGTGCATTATTAGGAAAGCATGTTCTCGTATAAATTAATATAAATATATATAAATAATATAAATATATTTCTCATATAAAACTTGCCCCAAGTGACACCAAATTGCCTTTCATTTTAGAAAGAAACCAGTTTCCGATTCGGTTATCATATGCAATGACTATGAATAAATCTCAAGGTCAGACATTTGAAAAAGTTGGTTTATTTCTACCACAACCTGTGTTTAGCCATGGCCAACTATATGTTGCATTTTCAAGAGCCCGTAGGTTCACTGATATACGAGTTAAAGTCATGAAAACTAACAGCCAAGGAAAAAAAAAAGGAAACACTTACACCAAGAACATAGCTTGCAGAGACGTATTTTCCTAAACCTCTATCATGACTGAAATATTAAAAAATACATGTGCAGCAGTACAATTGATATAAATTTAAGGAAACATTGTTTTTTCATTTGAAAATCTTCATTGGATTCAGCTACAGGATTTAAAATTAAAATATTACATGTACTCTTTTTATTCATTGATATTTCTAAAAAACACTTCTACATTTTGCAATAATCATCAAGAAATAATTACAATGCTCAGTACTTGGAAAGAAAAATATTTATTTTATATTTTATAAATTTGCATTGTGGAAAGGAAACACTTTTCTTTTATTTGTATTTAATGAATATAATTGTAAAGAGAAATTCAAAACTTGCACATAAAATGGAAATGTAAATTTAAAATAATATTCCCTTAAATTTAGGAATGTTCGTTAATCTGAAGAAAACACATTTCTTCAGCATTTAAAAATATTGTTGATGTAAAGTAAAATACATTATTGCACCTATTTTCAAATATGTCTTTAAATGTAAAAACTTTAGATTTCTATGACATTTTAAAGTCTGAATTTAGTAAGGTTTGGGGGAAAATCTCCCACATTTTCAAATATTTATAAATTGATAAATTGAAATTCAAAGAAAAAAAACATTTTCTGCATTGGAAAATCTTTACTTAATGATATTTGAAAAAATACATTTACTTTTATTCATGAGGTAGCTGGAAATTAAACAAAATATATAATTACATACATATGTAATATGTATACAAATGGTCATGAAACGTTATGCAATTATTTTTTCACTTTATATACCTATATACATAATATACATACCTATGATTAACATGCATATTAATATAGATATAGAAAAATATATTTAGTTTAACTTTTATAATTATTCATTGATTAGAAGTGAAATAATATTTTTGTATTTTAATTAAATATCAGATTCTTCGATTGATAATATTTCTAATACTCAGTTGATATGTTAAGTATACACTTTTGGAGGCTTTTTAAAAGAATCATTAGATATATTCAAACTTAAATTTGAATAAAAACAAATAAATTCCTCTACACATTAGAGTTAGATGGAAAAACACATTTGAACAAAATCATAACATTTTGATTTCCTTATATTTGAAGATTTAATATTACAAAACAGAACAGCTCCAATTTGTTGACATTGCATACACCTTATTAAAGGAATCTGGATTTGAATGTGTTTCATGAGACTTACACAACCACTTATGGATTAAATACACAAGGTATTGAAACTCATAACATATAGCATTTATTGAGGAAAATTCTTCTGAATAGAAACTTCAGGTAAGTTTTGTTTATATTATCAAGAGATAGTGAGGCATCTATATCAATATTTCAACTTTTCAACTCTATTTCAAGAAAATATTCTCTGATTTTCCAAATCTTTATTTAAAAAAATAAAAATGAAAGAGATAGTTTTGTTGCATAAAAACCTTTTCATTTATTCGAACATCCTCATTTTATGCGATACTTATAATTAAAGAAAAACTGTATTCACAAATTTCACTCTATTGAAATTTGTATCTAATATTGTTTGTTTATTACATAGCCTAATGGTTTGTGTTGTAATTATTATGCACAGAACTTTTTATCATTTTTAACTTTCCAAAATATTCAGCGTTTTGAATTTAAATATTACCTTGTTTCAATGTAATATACGAATTTTGTATTGCTGATTAAAATTCAAAGCAAATATTAATTGTTGATATTTCTAAAACTCAGTTGATGAGTTTTGATTGAACTTTGAAAAATAACATATTATACCTTTTCAATGATTCATTGGATATTTTCAGACTTGTATTTGAATAAATCTTTTCTCCATTTTGATCTTTCTATGAACATGGTTTCATAGGAGCTTTATTAAAATATTATTTTCAATGAATAAAAAATATTTTAGGTATTTTAATGCTTAACAAAGGTTTTGCTAATATTTTGTAATGTTAATTGAATGGATTTATAACTCATAATTCAATGCATTTTTGTTCAATTTGAACATTTTTATTAATTCAATATTCAGAAAACATTTATTTTCCATTTGAACATCTTCATTGAATCCTGTTTCTGTCTGTGTGTCAAGATATAAAGAAATAATGCTTTTTTTAGATATCAAGACCTTAGTTTATTCATAAAATTATAACATATTTTATCTATGGTATGATTATAATTTATGAAAAATGAAATAATTAAGCAATATTTTCTCCTACAATTTATAAGTGAATTGATTTTTATTCAAAATGAAAAGAAATGTTTTCATTTCGTAATCATTGTTTGTGTGGAGGTAATTTATTGTAAAAGTGAAATTACCAGATCTTTGCAAACAGATTCTTAATAGTATTAAGAGTTGATTACAGTATTAAGAGTTGATTACAGTATTAAGAGTTGATATCACTTTTTAATAAGTGATGCCTATCCTGAATACTACCCCAATATCCTATGGAATACAAATTCTGAAAATCAGACAAGCAATATCCATTTTCAAGATTACAATCAAAATAAGAGTAAAGTTAGAATAATTTGAATAATGAAAACAATCAAAACCCATCTAATAAAAATTTCAACTATCAACATCTATTGCAAGATAACAATAAAGATGTGATTAGGAGTTTAAATAACTTCAATAATGATAATGGAAATACCTAACAAATTCAGACATTCAATTGCATAATGAAATTTTAAAAAATTATTTTACGAACTCTATTTCAAGTTTTGCCATATAATCTGCCAAAACCTACATTTTTATTCTTCAACCAACTTCTTCTACTACTTACTGATTTATTCCATTAAATTGTATTGCAAATTGGCCCCGTTCTCTTACCACTATGAAAAAATGCAAAACGTTAAGATGTAACATGTTTCTAGTAACATAATTATTACTGATTTACAAGTCACTTTAATAAAATTAACATCTAGATGTTTCACTGTAGTTCTATTTCGTGTAATAATCTCAAGTAGTTAAAATAGTATTTGTCTAAAAAAAATTACCTTCTGATCCAAACAAATATTCCACTGATTATTCTATTGAAAGGCAGCCTCATATTAATTGTTTGCTTATGTGATTAGGTGTTTGCTGATATGAGGGTTGATGTTTTCAACTACCGTGGAATTTCCACGGGTACTGCTAGTTATTATTATTAATAATAATAATAATAATGATAATAATAATGATAATAATTATTATCATTATTATTAATATTATTATTATTATTAATATTATTATTAATATTACTATTATTATTATTATTATGGAGGTTATCGGAAATGAATGAAAGAACTATGGGACCTATCCAGTGACTTCCATACGACATAACAAAGAATTGCGGACCAAGCAAGACTGATACTCAAGAAAGGTTGGCTCTCTAAACTAGAACTAACAGAAATACAGCGAAAAATAAATGATGAAACTGAACAAGAAGCATCCCCAATGGAATCGCACATAGAGCAACCCCACAAGCTGAAGCCCGACAAGTAAAAACACCAAAGGCCGAGGATCAACAAAGAACGAAGTCCACAAATGTGGAAACCGAGAACAATGAAACAAAACTAACAGAGAATGAAGCAAATGAAGTAAATAAAATAATACAACTGATGAACGAGGAAAAAACAAAACTCCCATCGTTAAAGAACCAAGAGCAGAAAAAACTAAAAACAGAAACAGAGAAGGTTAACAAGCTCCTCCCACATATCCCAGCAAATACAATCACAGACTTAAACAACCTAATTTACGCAGGCGCCAAAATGGTAAGGATGAATCTCAAATCAGAAAAACAACTGGAGACAAGCGGATCGGCAAAACCTGGATGGGAAATAAGACTAGAAACCCAAATACAGAAACATAAAAAAGAAACCAAAATGATCAACAGGAAGAAAGCAATGTGTAGAAAACGGAATATTGGAAATGTAACTGACAGGGAGAGGCTAAACAAGAAACATGAAAAACTGGACCAAAAATTAAAAGCAAAGGAAGTGAGATTGAGACGATATAGATATAAATCTGAACAATACAAACAAAACAGAACATTTGAAACTAATAAAAGCCAATTCTACCAAAATGTGAACGGAGGAAAAACAAAAACAGAACAACCAAATCCGACAGAAACAAAACTCTACTGGAGTAAAATATGGGAAGAGCAACGAGATCACAATAGAAATGCCGAATGGCTGAAAGACATGAAAGAAGAGTTACAACAAATTGAAGAAGGAACAGTGAATGAAATCAGCAAAGAAACCCTAAAGAAAACCATAGGAAAAATGGCAAACTGGAGAGCACCAGGGCACAGCGGGATACATGCATACTGGTTAAAAAAAATTCACAAGCTTACAAGAAGGACTAGCCCAAAACCTGAGAAGATGTATACAGGAAGCAAGCGTACCAGACTGGATGACAAAAGGTAGAACCACACCGCTACAGAAGGACATGGAGAAAGGAACCGTCCCTAGCAACTATAGGCCAATCATGTGCTTACCAACTATGTGACAGCGCAACTGAGGGAACAAATCTACCACTCCCTGAATAACTGTGGACTCATCCACAAGGAGCAGAAAGGATGCCAAAAAGGAAAAAGAGGAACACATGACCTGTTATATATAGATCAAAAGATCCTAAAGGAGGTAAAAAGGAGGAGAAAGTATTTAGCCATGGCATGGATCGACTACAAAAAAGCGTACAACAGGATCCCCCAAGCATGGATAATAGAATGCTTAAAAATGTATAAAATACCAAGCGGGATCACCAACGTAATAGATAATGCAATGAAAACATGGGGATTGGAATTGACAGCTGATGGACAACACATAACAGAAATTAACATACAAAGAGGCATCTTCCAAGGAGAATCATTATCACGATTACTGTTCATCATAGCCATGATGCCCTTGAACATTATTCTGAGAAAGTATCAAGCCGGATACAAGTTCTCCAATACAGAGGAAAAAATGAACCATCTGATGTACATGGACGATCTGAAACTTTTTGCAAGGACCGAAAAGGAGCTAGAGACACTAATCAACACTACCAGAATCTTCAGCCAAGATATCCAAATGGAATTTGGAATGGAAAAGTGCGCACAACTAGTTATAAGAAAGGGAAAACTGGAAATTACAGAAGGCATGGAACTACCAAACAAAACAGAAATGAGGGCACTAGGGGAACAAGACGACTATAAATACTTAGGAATTCTGGAAGCGGACACAATCAGAGCAATAGAAATGAAAAAGAAAATTGGAAAGGAATACCTCAGGAGAACAAGAAAACTCCTGGAAACTAAATTATATAGCAGACACCTAATAAAAGGTATAAATACATGGGCAGTATCACTAGTAAGATCCTCTGGACCGTTTATAGGGTGGACAAAAGAAGAACTGAGACAACTCGACCAGAAAACCAGGAAACTCATGACCATGCATAATGCACTGCACCCAAAGGACAATACTGACAGACTCTATGTGAAAAGAAAAGACGGCGGGAGAGGACTGATCTGTATAGAAGATTGTGTCAAGAACACAAAAAAAAACTAGAAGAATACATAATGTAAAACACTGAAAGGATAATTATGACAGCGAGAGACACTGAAAAAAACAGCAAAACAGAAAACAGAGAGACAAATAACAAAACAAGAAAAGAAAAATGGGAAGAGAAACAACTCCACAGAAGATTCATAAGAATGATAAAAAATGAGAATAACGAAAACACCTGAACATGGATACGAAAAGGACATATAAACCGAGAAACTGAATCTCCAATAACTGCAGCACAAGATAACTCGATAAGAACCAACCATATCAAAGCAAGGATCGATAAAACACAAGAAAACAGCAAATGCAGACTTTGTGGACAAAGAGACGAAACGATAAACCATATAGTAAGTGAATACAGCAAACTGGCCCAAAAGGAATACAAAAACAGGCATGACCAAGTGGGGAGGGCGGTGCACTGGGAATTGTGCAAACAACTGCATTTTGAGCGTACACACAAATGGTACAAGCATAAACCTGCAACAACACTTGAAAACGAGAACCACAAAATCCTATGGGACATGGACATACAGACGGACAAACCCATCCAAGCAAGAAGACCAGATCTCGTAATAATTAACAAGAAAGAAAAATCCTGTCAAATCGTAGACTTTGCTGTCCCAGCTGACCACAGGGTGAGTATGAAAGAAAAGGAGAAATGAAACAAATACACAGAGCTAGCCAGAGAGTTAAAAGGGATTTGGATGATGAAGAAAATCAAAATAGTACCGATAATAGTAGGAGCACTAGGAACAATTCCGAAAAACTTTGAAAAAAGAATGGCAGAAATTGGAATCAGAGGAATAACTGCAAAAATAGAACACCTAACAATAATGAAAACGGCTGAAATATTAAGGAAACCCTAGAATGTGAGGAATAACACAAGACAATATAACAAAGAAGCGTTACAGGGAATGAAGAACGCCGAAGCTGCATATCTACAAGTTCTACACCACCATCATGCATCCCCCCATTGTCTCATCACCCCCCCCCCCAATAGAAAAGTGATACCAAAGAGCCGAGAAGTGTCAAGGATGATGGAAAGACTGAGGAGAGAGCGCTGGCCAGACCTCCGCTGGACAAGCGCGAAGAGAACTGGGATCGTGGGGAGGCTTAGTGTCACTCAAATTCCAGTATAAACCAATAGGCACTACCAGCGAAAAATCAATGGTATACGGCTGTTGCGATAACACAAATTTATTTGCAAATGCTATCGAAGGAGGTGGAGGGAGCTGGACGTCTGGGGAGACTTGTTGTCACTCAGCTTCCAGAGAACATCACAGGTCTCCAAACTGATCGTTTGTTGACTTGTGTGAAAACTCCATGTGAGCCAATAATAATAATTCTGATTTCGTTTACCAACGTCTTCCTGAAAAGAAATGGGGGTTATTCTCAGAAGACTTTCCGTCAATCCTGACTCTAAACTGGGAACTTCAAAGATTAAGGGTTTTCCTAAGGTACCTAAAATAGCAGAGGTCTGAAGGCTGCCCAAAACATCAGGGACTCGTAGTTTTTTTCAACTGTCATCCAGACGACTTGATGCTATTCGTAGCGTACCAAATATGACAGGGATTATTTGTGTTCATCTCCAAAACCAACAGAGCATAATTGCTCCCCTTCTCGTTCTTCTCTTTCACATTCCTGTCTCAGAGTCTTGAGAAGTTTACAATTTGCCATTTTTGTTTTTAGATCTTTTCGATGACGACCAAATCCGGATGATTATGTTCCAATTGCTTGGTCGTTATGACACTTTTGTCTCACCATTGCCATCCTCACTTGTTTTCAATTCATCAGGAACCTCTTTGAACTACCTTCCCGCACACTTCATCCAATACTTCTTACAAATCTCTCAGTATATCCGAAGCCTCATGCGATCGTGTCTTTTGCAGTTCTCTCTCTCTCTCTCTCTCTCCAATCCACTACACCCTGCTGCAAAGTGCCCAATTGACTCTAACATCTTTTCACAAATACGGCACCTGATCAAGTTTTTGTGGTGAAGAAGAGGAACTGTACAAATATTCTCAAAAATAGTGAATTATATCAGAGATCAATATTGTTGTATATAAAATAGAAAACGTTGTTACAATATCGCCGCATTTTCATTTTTAATTAATACTATAAAACTTTGTTACATTAAATAAGATTTGTTATTTTCATGGCAAGTGCTCAGCTGAACTCCAATCTTTGCAAAGAAAGCGAAAAATTGTATGATCTGGATGCTGGTCGCCTGGAAGGTCGCACGTCACTCGAGGCTAAGGTCTGGAGGTCTGGAACAGGTACTCCAGACGTAGCATGGTTCAGGGTTGCTTGCTGGGTCTGGAACGATCAGCTGGATGTCAGGGCGATCTGGAGACGGAGGGTGGACACTGAGAATGAGGTGGTCGGTGTTAAGGAACAGATGACACTGAGAACGGAGGATCAGTGTTAAAAAGAAGACGGTTGGTAGGGAGCTAGGTGCGAACGAGGTTGCAGACCGGAGGAACAAGGTGCGAGCGAGGTAGCAGACCAGAGGTGTGAGGTGCAAGAGAGGTTGCAGGCTGGAGGAGCAAGGTGCAAGTGAGGTTGCTGGAAAGCTGCAAGAGGAGCTGGAAGGCTGCAGGAGTGAACTGGAAGCACCAAGGGCTGGAAGGCTACAGGAGTGAGCTAGAGGCACCAAGGGCTGGAAAGGCTGCGGGAATGAGCAAGAAGCTGCTGAAGTGAGCTGGAAGTGCTGGAGACTGGGAGTGAAGTGTGCTGTTGTAGGTTTCAGGGGGATAGCAGTAGTGAAAAAACTTATTAGCCCTGTTAACGGGCTGTTTGAACTGCTGTTGAGATGGCTGGTGTCGCTGGGAATCCTTCGGCAGGTTGGTTCGGTCGACGTGACTGTTAGCATCAGTCGTCGCTTCGGGAGCCTCCTCCTAACCCCCTCCTGGCCGGGGCTGGCGCCAGGTCGAAACTTGGTGTATTTATTTGCTTCCCCACTCAACAAATTAGGCACAAGGCCATTTTTTAATGTGGAGAGTGAAGGGGGGAGGGACCAGCTCCCCCGAGGGGCAACTGGAGAGTGACAATTGGTATGAAGGGTTTCTCCTACAGTGAGCAATAACTGATTGCTCAAGAGCAATGGTCTTATATGTGGGGTTGCTCCCGCATATGGTCTTTGAGACTCATGCCCAGCCCCCACAGAGGCCGGGCGGAACTTGGTCTGGTTGAGCCTAGGCTGGCTGTATTTATTTGGCCAGTGTGATGTCGCTCCCAATAATACAAACAAACGACTGTAATTAATTCTAGAACGAAATTTATGCAATCAAGAGTAGATTATGAGTTTGTTGATTCGATTTAGATTAATTTCGTCTAAAAGTAAAAAGTCAATTGCCTGTTTTGTTGGCGTTTTGTTGATATATTTAAATTCTGACGTGCGTAGCGACGTTGATGATGAAAAGAAAGAAATGAAATGAAAGCGAATTTATTCACTGAACCCAGATACATTCATACGTTAGCTCGCGTTGACCAATCGCTTCATTTTTTCAAGTGGAGAGAAACAGTGGGGGCGAGGAGAGAAAGAAAAAATGGAGGCGGTGATTTTGAAACTGCGACAAGCCAAAACCACTATCAACAATTTCCTACACTCTTTATCTGTACCAATACAAGATTCCATGAACAAAGCTTCTTTCTTAGAACGGCACGCCTGTGGAATTCGCTTCCGTTTGCCTTCTTTCCAGCTGACTACAATTTGATTGTCTTCAAGTCCAATGTAAACAAGTTCATGATGAACCGTCCCCCTAAGTAACCAATTTACAAAATTCCCACTATTTATTTTTACTACGCTATAATCACATTGACTAATGTATACCCATTAATTCTTATCCTCGAGTGGTCTTCGGGCTTTGATAAGTGGTGATTCACTGATTCCTATGTAAAAAACGGGAAAAAGTTTTGTCACATTAAATAAAGTAGTTTAAGAACAAATCATATTTTTCTTATAATTTATCAGAAATGGTTTTTCCAAGGCATTTTCGTAATTGATCAGAAATGACTTTTCCAGAGCATTCATCGTCATTCATTTCCTTTTTTTTTTTTTTTTTTGTTTTCGTAATGTTAAATGTTCAGCGTGACAAATTCTCGTAAGAAAAAAAAATAATAATAAGTAGACATCTTAGTAAAATAGAGTTATCTCCCTCAAATTAATGATTTAACGACGATTCTTTACTCACTGTTACCTATAAATCAACCTAGTCAAAGGGAGATAATTAAATTTGAAATGTTCGGAGTTACTTCCCTTGTATTATAGATACAATTGCGAAATAATTCATATATATTTATACACACACACACACCTACATATATATATATATATATATATATATATATATATATATATATATATATATATATATATATATATATATATATATATATATAAATGAAAATGTCACCGTGTGTGTCTGCCTGTGTGTTTACAACAACTCTGTTAATTATTTTCGGTCTAAAGACTCGAATTTTTAGATAATGCGTATTGACATTTGGGGAAATCTTTTTGATCGGTTTTCGGCCAAAATTTGGCTGTTAAGGGGTTACAGTTCATAGATTTGACTTTTGAGAACTCTACAAAACTCCTCCGCCAATCTTGGGTCTAAACGCTTAAATTTAAGATACAGCTTCTTTAGACATGGCTTAAACTTTATAATTTGATTTGAGCACAAAACAATAAATGCTAAGGGGTTAAAATTAAGGTCAGAGTTTTAAAAAGTTGACCTCTGCGGTCTCTAGCAAATTACTCAGCCAATTTTTAGTCTAAACATTTGAAATTATACATAAAGGGTATTCAGTCATGCAGCAACCTTTTTAATCGGTTTTTGGGCGAATGTTTCGCTGCCAAGAGGTCAAGGTTGAAAGTGTTGACCTTTGCAAATTCTACAAAACTCCTCCGCCAATTTTGGGTCTAAACACTTGAAATTAAATTTTAGATGTAGGTTACTTGGACATCGGTAAAACATTTTCACGTGATTTGAGACCAAAACAATAAATATTAAGGGATCAAAATTGGGGTCAAAGTTAAAAAAAAGTTTGACCCCTGCAGTCTCTATTAACTTTTCTCAATGTTAGTTAAGGAAGTCTATTATATAGAAAGGCATTACATTATATTACAATATTATATATTCACACTTTTTAATATATACATATGCACATATAAAGTTATTAACAGTACATAGGGCCCGAGCAAAGCCGGATTGACCTGCTAATATATATATATATATATATATATATATATATATATATTATTTAATACTTACCAAATTTTTGAAAAACTCTTTATAAATTATTTCGTCATGTATCTAAGATGAGTGTTTTCAATCACATTATGACTACATCCATTTTTGTTAGTTATTAAATATGTGAAGCTTATGTATAAGACATTTGATATTTCTGAATTTTTGAGATGAGTGTAGCCGTGAAGCTATGCGAATGGTCATGCTAACCGCATCAATTTGTACAGCTTGTCTGTAGCACTAGACAGATCGGATATCGGATATGGCAACTTCGAACAAACAACCTCCATTGTTGGAGGGGGAGGATGTTTACGAGAACTGGAAACAAGACGTTGAAATGTGGTCGTTGTTCACGGATCTTTCTGAGGAAAAAAAAGGGCCAGCAGTGTTTTTGACGCTACCACCGAATATTAGAGAATGTGTCCGTGAATTGCCAACAAGTGACATCGGCGGACGAGATGGCTTGAAGATCTTAATAAAGAAACTGGATGACATATATTTAAAGGATGAACACACACGCGCTTACATGACTTTTAAGGAATTTTACACTTATAAAAGATCGTCAGGTACCAGTATAAATGACTTTCTTGTTCGTTATGAGTTTTTGTACCAAAGATTAAAAAAATTCTACATTATTCTACCGGAAGGAGTGCAAGCGGTTAACATATCGGAAGAGAACGAAAAATTAGCGCGGACAACGTGTTCTGTTTTGACGTATCAAAACATGAAGGAATCGATAAAGAAAGTATTTGGTGACATTTATCGTGATGAAAATGTACCGGCAGTGAAATCAGAGCCCGAAATCGTCAACTATAATTATTCTAAACCGGGTAACAATAAAAGGCGTTTTCGTCGAGGACAATCTAATCCATGTGACCGAAGTGGAAACGTGTTGTTGTGTTACAAATGTCAGTCTCCGAACCATCTAATTAGAGAGTGTCCTAGAAATACGCCCAGGTTTACGGAAGCGACAGAACAAATACACATTACGTTGTTCATTCAAGAAAATATTTATTTGAACAGTACAAATGAAAAAATCTCAAATCTTGTAAAGGAAACATTTGGAATGGCAGTCTTGGATTCTGCTTGTACTCGCACACTGGCTGGCGAAGTGTGGCTTGATGTTTATTTAGATACTTTAAATGAAAGTGACCTGCAACTAGTGAAGTATACGAACTCAGACCGGAGTTTTTGTTTTGGTGATGGAGTGGCTGTCACAGCAATTAAAGTTGCTAAATTTCCGGTTACACTCGGAGGTATAAGAGTTTATATCGAAGCAGATATTGTGAAAAACGACTTGCCTCTTCTATTAAGTCACAAATCAATGAAGACAGCAGGAATAGTGCTAGATTTCCGGAAAGATATGTGCTGGATTTTTGATAAATGTATTGAACTAAAGACCACAACTTCAGGGCACTATTGTCTCCCCTTAACAAATAAGTTGTTGGATCATAGTGGTACTAAGAACATTGTATTACATGTTCAGAATTTTGGTCAGTGTTCTTTCACAGAAAAAAAAAAAAAGCAGAAAAACTTCATCGACAGTTTGCTTATGCCTCGAAGGAAAAACTTGTTTCCTTGGTTAAAAAAAGTGTCAAATTCAATGACAAGGAATTTATAAAGGCGATTGAGGAGGTTTGTGAAAACTGTCAAATTTGCCTTAGATTTAAAAAAGCTCCACTGCGACCGGTTGTGGGATTGCCTCTTGGCAATAGATTTAATCACACAGTTTGCATGGATTTGAAAGAGTTCATCCACAATGAGGTGTGGATACTACATCTCATTGATGCCGCTACCAGGTATTCAGCGGCAACATTGATCAAAACAAAGAAGAAGGAGGAGATCATCAAAAACATCTTTATGATGTGGATTACCTATTTCGGATCTCCTGTTCGTTTTCTGAGTGATAATGGGGGTGAATTCAACAACGAACACTATAGACAGATGAATGAAAAACTCAACATAGAGACCTGTACTACTGCCGCAGAAAGTCCATTCAGCAACGGTACTGTAGAACGTCATAATTTGATAGTTGCTGAGGCAATGAAAAAAACAATTGACGATGAGAAGTGTGAACCTGAAATTGCCTTGGCATGGGCTATTTGTGCAAAAAATGCCCTCCTCAATTACTCTGGACACAGTCCAAATGAACTTGTATTCGGTTTCAATGTAAATACACCCTCAATTCTGACAGACCAGTTACCTGCTATGGAGTCCTCTACTACAAGTGACATGGTGAGAAAAAATTTAAATGCTCTCCATAGTGCAAGGAGAAACTTTTTGGAAGCTGAGTCCAGTGAGAGAATTAGGAGAGCTCTCAGGTCTAATGTCAGAACTTATGCTGATGAAGATTATGCTACCGGAGACCAAATCTATTATCGGAGGCAGGGTTTTAAAGGATGGCGTGGTCCAGCAAAAGTGTTAGGCAGAGAAGGCCAGTTTGTCTTAATCAGACATGGCGGAGCATTTTATAGGATGCATCCGTGCCAATTGATGAAAGTGAATAAAAACAACGAAAAAAGAACAAAAAAAGCTGAAATGCTGGGAAACACTACAGAAGGGAAGAATGAATACCTTTCAGTTGAGGAGGAGGAGTTGCAGAATCAAGTGGTAGAAAGTGAAGATATAGACAGAGAAGAAGTTGTTGATAGTTCTACCAGTTTAAGAGATAAGACTGAAAAACCTGGCCGAAATAAGACCATAACTTATAAAATAAATGGAAGTGGGGAGTGGAAGAAAGGAAAGGTTATGTCAGTACAGCCTAAATCAACTGGCAAATATAGTCATTGGATCAATATAGAACCTGAGGATGAAAACGAGGATCAAGTTTGTATCAACTGGAATCATATTGATCATTGGAGAGAAGTGCCCCAATATACTGAACAGGAAAATGTAGTCCTGCTCACCGCTGAACAAGAGCAGTCGAAAGCTGTAATGGATGCCAAGCATAAAGAAATAAAAAACATGAACACCTATGAAGTATTTGAATGTGTGCCATACACAGGTCAAAAAACAATATCCACAAGATGGGTGATTACTGAAAAATTCAAGGATAATCAGAAAACAATGAAAGCTCGCCTTGTAGCACGAGGCTATGAAGAAAATAGTAATCTGAAAACGGACTCCCCAACATGTAGCCGTGAAGCTATGCGAATGGTCATGCTAACCGCATCAATAAAGAATTGGATGCTGCAGACCATAGATTTTACCTCAGCCTTTTTGCAAGGTGGTATTTTAGAGAGAGATGTGTACCTGAGGCCACCATCTGATGTTTGTCCTAAATCTCAAGTGTGGAAATTAAAAAGATGCATCTATGGATTGAATGATGCTCCACGGGCATGGTACAAGAGAGTTACTCAGGCTTTGATTGAATTAAAAGGAGTAGCAAGTGCTTATGATAATGCATTGTTTTTGTGGCATGATATTAAAGGAAATTTGACTGGAATTCTTGCTATGCACGTGGATGATTTTGTTTTCTGTGGAAACACAGAGTTTGAAAGGGATGTGATTGCAACATTGAAAGAAAAATTTAAGGTGGGATCTCATGAAAGTGGAACATTCAAATATGTTGGACTGAATGTTAATCAACAGGAAAATGGGATCACTGTAGAACAAGATCTATATGTATCTTCCATATCTCCAATAGAAATAAGCAAAGGGAGGATACTGAGGAAAAATGATGAACTGAATGAAGAAGAAAAGCATGAGTTGAAGAGACTTGCAGGTCAGATGATGTGGGTTTCAACTCAAACACGCCCTGATATAGCTTTTGATGTGTGTAAAATGAGCAACACTGGAAAACATCCCAAAGTAAAAGCCTTATTTGAGGCGAATAAAGCCTTATCAAAATTGAAATCCAAGAAGGGTTCTATAACATTTCCAAAATTGGGAAAGCCCTCAGATTTACACATTTTGTGTTATACTGATGCCTCTTATGCCAGTCTGGAAGATGGATCTTCACAGGGTGGTTTTGTTGTCTTTATTGGAGGAAGTACTGACAAAATGGCCCCCATGTGTTGGGCGTCAAAGAAATTGGACAGAGTGACAAAAAGCCCATTGGCCTCAGAGACTCTTGCTCTGAATGAGGGAGCTGATGCTGGTGTTTTGACTGCGGTTATGATACAAGAGGTATTTCAGTTATCTAAATTGCCAGACGTTCTCTGCAAGACAGATAATGCATCACTTGTGGAGACATTGAATTCCAACAATCTGGTAAGCGATCGACGATTGAGAATAGATGTAGCAAGGCTGAAGGAAATGAAGAGTAGAGGAGAGATACAGATAGAATGGATCAAGGGTTGTGATCAGGTCTCTGATTGTTTGACCAAGGCAGGAGCTTCGTCTGAGCTTCTAAGGGACTTGTTAAATCAGAAATAAATTATTCACTTGAGGACAGCAGCAATGTTAATGTAGACATTGGTTACCTCCCTTGCTTCAGTTACATGGTTACCTCCCTTGCTTGTGGTGATATAAATAGGAGTCGGCCATCTTGGTTTAGTCAGTTCGTTCGTACAGTTTAGACAGACTACAAGTGTCTCAACAATGAGGATTGGTTATTCGTATTATTTGGATTCATCGGACTACTGTTCTCATCTTGAGTGTGGTTTTTTGGTTTTCACAAAGTTTCGGTCGATCTAACCTCCGACCTTCTTCAAGTGTATTTTGTCGTGATTTTAAACAAAATTTCGAGTGGAACCTTTTCTTTACTTCACGGGGGTAGCATACTCTTGTTCCGTCAGCCATGACTGGATAGAGGTGCTAAGTAATTTGCCATTGTATTTTTGTTGTCGCTCACACGAAGGATTGAACCTTCAACTTTCAGGAGAATATCATTTTTTACAACTGATTTTACCAAGTACTTTAGCCATGACGCAGATGAGAACAGTAGTTTGTATAATCCAAATAATACGTACAAGATATTAGTTTAAAAATATCTTAGGGATTTCTACTGGATGCTTTAAGATAGGGACCTATATCCTTTCTCCTATATTTGCATGACTCTATGAGATCCTACTTGTTGTCACTTTACATCCTCATCCTTTTTTATTTGTTTTTTAAACACGCATACACACACACACACACACACATATATATATATATATATATATATATATATATATATATGATGATTGCTGCATTTTTCAAGATGATCGCTGTCACATTGAGTTCTCCCAATCCTGTCGTCCATGCCATCTCATAGGACTCTGCACGCCCGATGCAGATTTTCATATCTTGAAGCAGATGTGACATACAAATTGAGCAATTTCTATCGAGTTGACTTCCTCTGGAGGTTGAACAATCATGTCTTCTCAAACCAGCAGTAGACTTGCAAACTTTATTGCATGTTAAACAGATCACTTGGTGCAAAGTTGACCTGAACAGGAGTTTTGTGCGACTTTAAGGTGGTTGACGTAGCCAACTTTTGAAAAAAGTATTTGTTCACAAGTGTCGTATTTCCAGCTCTGTGTGTCATGGTTAAGACCGTTAATTAAACCTTTGCAAAGCTCTCGCTTCAGATTGCTGTAGGCCTGCTTTCTTTCCTCTAGAGCAGTACAACTTTCACGTACAAGCTTTCGCCACTTCGGCCTTTGCAGAGTAAGTTCTTCCCATATGTCGATGTCGATTTGTAAGACTTTCAAATTATTCTTTGTAGAGTCCCTGAACCTATTCCTAGGCTTGTGTTGAGGGCGCTTGCCATTTTCCAGCTCCCTGTAAAAAATTTGTTTTGGCAGACTACAATCTTTCATTCAAATCAAGTGGCCCACCCAATGCATGTGAGATCTGATTACAAGGGTCTCAACACTAGATATGCTCTCACAAGGACTTCAGTATCGGGTACTTGTGCTTGCCACTTGATGTTTAAGATATGTCTCAAGCATTTTTGGTGAAATTGTTCAAGCCATTTAATGTACCTTTGATGCAATGTTCATGTCTCTGATGAATACAACAGTGTGGTAACCACACAGGTCTTGTAAACGCAGATCTTAATCCTGTCTGTGATGCTATGATCAGACCACACTCTATTCTCCAACCTTCCAAAAGCTACGGTTGCCTTCTGAATTCGCCTGTAGATTTCAGTGTCGAGACAGCCATCCCTGGACAGAGAAGTACCAAGGTACACAAATGAATCAACTACTCCCAGTCTAGCACCACAGACCATGATGTTCGGCTCCACATATGACTGGCCCGGTGCAGGGTAAACATCACCTTTGTTTTAGACAGATTGATCCTCAGACCAAAAGCAGTACAGGAGTCAGCAGAGCTATCCATTATATGCTGCATATCAGTCCTAGTGTGCGACAAAAAACAGCATCGTCTGCATACAGTAACTCCTTGACCAAGACATCATGCAGTTTGGTTCTGGCATTAAATCTTCTAAGATTAAAAATGCGACCTGTGGTTCAAAACTTTAACATGACACCCTTATCGCAATCTCGAAATGCATGAGCAAGTAGAGCAGCAAAATATATCGAGAAAAGAGTAGAGGCAGGAATATCACCTTTGTTTGACACCATTGTCAACTGGGATTTTATCAGACAATTTTCCATTAAACGAGACTTGAGCTTTCATATCCCTGAGCAATTCCCTGTAATATTCTAACATAGATTGGAGGAAACCCTACTTTCTCTAAGATTAACCAGAAAGCATCCCTGTTAACGTTGTCAAATGTTTTGGTTAGATCCACAAACACTTGATACAGCAGTATCTGTTGTTCAATGAATTTCTTCTGGACTTGTTGAGCTGAAAAAAATCATATCCATAGTTCCTCTGCCAGACCTAAAGCCACTTTGTGACTCTGGAATAGCATTAGGACAAACATCCTCTGGTAACCTGTTTAATAAAAGTCATACTAGAACTTTCCCAACAGCTTCCATAGGCATAATCCCACCGTAGTGGTCACAAACATTCTTCTGTCCTTTTCCTTTAAACAGGGTCACCAAGACACCATCAATCCAATCCTGTGGAACAGGAGCACCTTGCCAGATTTCCTCAACAAAACCAAGGATAGCATTAGCAATATTCGCACCTCCAATCTTAAGAAGTTCCACCGCAACACCATCCAAACCAGGTGCCTTGCCACTGCTGATTTGTGCGATAGCCAACTGCACCTCAACTAGACTAGGCAAATGATCCATTCTGAATATGATATCACATTGTGGTAGGCTATCAATTGCATCAGCATCTACTGCTGAGGGATTGTGAAACACATCAGTAAAGTGTTCTTGCCATCTTTTCAAGATATTTTCTGGATCCTTAATGACAACAGAACCAACTGTTTAAAGAATAAACCAACATAGTAAGTGGGAGACAATTGATAATTCAGAATAAAGAAATAAAGATGAAAAGAATGTAAAAATGTTGTAGGATAAGTTTTTAAAAAATGGAAATAGTTTGGTAAACTGTTGTTTTTAATTATATATATATATATATATATATATATATATATATATATATATATATATATATATATATTACTTTCAAATATAATTAGTGAGAATATTTGTAAACATTTTGGTGCTTCTTATTTATTGTTGCGATATTCAGAAATGGAAATAATGATTTTCAAGTGAAACTAATATTATCCACTGAATTGTCATGCCACAGTAATGAAAATAGCCAAAACTTACGAAAAATGATACGGGAGGAATTAGAGAGATTAAAGGAAATAGTTATCGAAGAAATTAGAAATTTTAGCTATTTCCCTCCACGTCACATGTCACGTGAAAAAGCAAATATAGCCGAAATCATATTTTCGTGTAATCATGGAAGACCGAAATAATTGTGACATGACAATTAGGTGGATAACATTGCTTATTGTGGAAATTGACCAGAAATGTAAGGAGTTATCATGATTTTTTAAAATTAAATATCAACTTTTCGGTTGGCCAATTTCATTACAATAAGGAGGAAGAACCCTTTTTATCGGCCGATCTGTACAATAGATACCCGGTAAAATATTATTTAGTACTCTTGCATAATTTGACCCGGACCGTCGGGGTTTTTCGTCAATTATGGTTCAGGTTAGACCGGCAGTCTCCGAATTAAGCCGAGCAAAGTAACAGATGAAGACGAATTTCAAACCAAACAAACTGGGAAAAAACAGAAATACAATAAATAAAAAATTAAAAAAAAAAAATTACTGTAAAATTTATGAATATATATTTATAAAAATTATATAAGTTGATTTGCATATAGAATGGAGATTTATAAACTGTCATAATTGTTTGAAATTTGGCCGAAAAATGAGTGAGTGGTGAAGCTTTAAAGCAGTTCTAAATGACTAAAACTGTTACTTAACCATATATTCAAAAACTTCCGTGTTTAAATTATATATATATATATATATATATATATATATGCACACGTTTTATTTTTATTACCATGTCTTTCTGTTAAGTTACATTATTGTTTCAGCTACCCGGCCGTCTTTTTGGCCGTCTGTAGCTTTCTCAGACTTTTACAGAAACTATATATATATATATATATATATATAGATATATATAATTTAAGTTTTGAGACATTGTGTTGAACAAAGATGGCGGCATAGTTCAGATCAGTAACCAAGATGGCGCCCAAGAATCAAATGCAGTCCGTGGCGTAGTTAACCTGTTAAGTTCTCATATATTGTATTGAACAAAGATGGCGGCGTAGTTCAGATCAGTAACCAAGATGACACCCAAGAATTAAATGCAGTCCGTGACGTAGTAAACGGCGAACTGATTGAATCCAAATTTCGACAATTTTATAATAATTTTTATTTTTCATTTTAAATCCATCTGGAGGGTAAATGTAGATTTCACAGTCAATCGGAGCATTTAAATAAGCATTTTTTTACATCCATTTGATGTATTTTTAAATTGTATTGAGTGGCAAGTTGTAATAAAATTCTAATTGTCGTTAAATTTGTCGTTGGTGAAAATGTTGCAAAATATTCCACTCCAGAAATTTGTGAAAAACCTTTTTCCACAAATCTTGCTTTAAACGTTTCTCTGCCAGAAGCTGTGATCTTTTTGGAAAAAACCTAGTGTGAAGAAATTTTTTTTTCTGTTGTTTTGCCACTATTCCGTATGCGTTATTTTCAGATAAAGCTTTCAATTCGGATACCGTTTTTTTACCGTTTGTGGTATTGTCAAAGTTACATATGAATAGAAATTTATGTTCTTCCTCAAAGTTCTCAACGTTTTTTACGGAGTCCATTTTAGAGCGTTTATATCAACATTGTAAACTTTTGTGGTTGGGTTGTCCACAATTATAGCAGATAATTTTATTCTTTTTCTTGGGAAAATTACTTTTGGAGAATACGTTGTGGTGAGGTTCATAATTTGGTGCTGTCTGCTTTCGAGAAGCATTTTTGAACTTCATAATATTGTCCACGAGCATACTATTAGTCTCTTCGTAACTGCACGATGCCACTTTAAATTCGCTGAAATTTATGGGTTTGTCTTTCTGAGTTATAACAATTTTAAATGGTTTAAAATTGGCTGGAAGTCCCTTGAGGGTCATTGATATCAACAAGCTATCGCTTATCATTTCACCTGAGAGCTTTAAGGCATTGGCGGTTGTTTCTGCCCTTATAACGTAGTCGGTAATCGTTTCATCCTCGTTCTGTATATAGGGATATTATTTTCGGTTTCCCTTTTGATAAATAATGTTCTCTTAATATATTCAATGGTTTCCGTCCATCATCCAATGCGTCTCTTATAATCAGAGACAGACTTCTATCGTCTAAACATTGAATCAGTTCTTTTCCAGAAATTCAGGGTCGTTTGGATTCTCTGTTGGAGATTGTATGACTTTGTGTAGTTTTCGAACCCTTAGATATCCCAGAAATTTTGCCTGCCACAATTTGAATTTAGATTCCGTCAAAGAAAAGATGGTGGCTGGGTCCATAACCTGTTAAGTTTTGAGACATTGAGTTGAACAAAGATTGCAGCGTAGTTCAGATCAGTAATCAAGATGGCGACCAAGAATCAAATGCGGTCCATGGCGTAGTTAACCTGTTAAGTTCTGAGATACTGTGTTGAACAAAGATGGCGGCGTAGTTCAGATCAGTAACCAAGATGGCAGCGTAGTTCAGATCAGTAACCAAGATGACGGCCAAGAATTAAATGCGGTCCGTGACGTAGTAAACGGCGAACTGATTGAATCCAAAATTCGACAATTTTTATAATAATTTTGAAACGTTTCCAACAGCTGTTGGTTATAAAAATGATTGGCAAATCCATTCGTCTCATACTCCCATTAGGAGTCAAAAACATTTTACAGTTTTATTTCTTTATTATATTTTATCTATTTAGTTACACATGTTTCGGTTGCCAAATCATATTTACGATCCAGCAACTTCGTCAGACTTTACAGAAATGACGAAGTTGCTGGATCGTAAATATGATTTGACAGCCGAAACATGTGTAACTAAACAGATAAAACGGTTATAAAAAAATAAAACACATATTTGCTCTGCAATAGTATTGAGCACTTTTTCAGGTTTTTACTAATTACCAGTTTTGCTATATATATATATATATATATATATATATATATATATATATACATTCCTCAAGTAGAGTTGCATTTTGTATTGTTTATTTACTTTTATTATTTTTTGTAATTTTTTTATCAATAAAAGTTGCTTTTTTTCCCCAAGAAAAGATGAATTTTTTTACCATAAATTGTTAGGTGAAAGATTTTTTTTTTTTTTTCAGGAAAACTTGTACTTTTTTTAAAGAAAGTTTGCAGTAAACGTTTCTTTTTGAAAATATAATTTTTAGTATAAAAAGAAAAGATGAATGCTTTATGTGAACAATGTAAATAGTTAGGTGAAATTCGAGAAATGTTTGACATTTTTTTTTCAAGAGAATATACAAATTATTTTTTGTCAACAGCTGTTAAGAAAATAAACAGAAAAAATACTCCCATCATTAATTAATTATGCAAAAAATTAAATAAAATGTTGATTTAGTGTTTCAACACTTGAACAAGGCTCGGCTGAATCCGGTGATTGCCGATCGAACCCTAACCATAATTGGAATCCGGAGGGGGAGTCAAATTCTGCAAGAGTACCATTATTTTTATTTTCGTCTTTTGTTCAATTTTTGGAGTGGGCTATCAGTAATTGCAAACTAGCAAATTTAACCAAAATGCAAAAAAAAAAAAAAACAAAAAAAAAACAATTAAACAATTTTAATAAGTGCTCAGCTAGGTGTGTCATAATTTTGGGGAATTTTTGCCACTCCTTACACAAAACTGCAAATAAAAATAAAATATAAAAAAAAAACTCGTAATTTCTCTTTTAAAAGTGGGTTGTTTGATTTCTTTATGGAATATACTTCCAAAATAAATTATTAAAGTTGTTTAAAAAAATAATAGAAATAAAAATTTTTATTTTTTAAATGTAGTGTTTACAAAGTGCCTGCGCGCATTCATGCAGCCATTTTTTCTATGTAATGAAATCAATTGAATTTTTCGAGTTAAATTTTTTCTATGTTTTCACTTTAAAAATCTATCAAAATTTGTCTATTGGATCAATTTTTACGATATTTTCAGGTTCAATGTGAAATTTTATGCTCGTTCTAATAAATTGAATATAATATTCTAGACAAGCGTTTTTTAATTCACCCCCCATTCTGAAATGTCTATTGAAATGAAAATAATTAATCTTCTCACCTCAGATTTATATATCATAAACTGACGATAAAACATCAATAAATAAAATAAGCTAATTTAAAACAAAAAAAGAATAGTTATTTGCATATTTACCTGCAAAGTCCAAAATTTTAAACCTTTTTTTTTAAACCATGTGGATTTTTTTTGTTTATTTTTAAGTGAAACCTTATAATCTTGTTATATTGTCCAGAAAATTTCGTACAATTACGGCAATTTTTTCTATTTCATTCGATGTTTTTTCTTTTTAGATATTTAAAAAAATTCACTCCATAAAGAGAAATAAAATATATTAAATGAAAAATTCATGTATTTCTTTGATAGAAGAAAAAATCGAAAATTCATCGAGTGATTTGCGTTTAATTGGCGAAAACTGATGAGTGAAATGTGATAGACTTTTAAAGGTTCCTTTTTGAAAAAGTCTTATTAACAGTAAATTATGCAGATATACGAAATAATGATTGCGGAAATTTTATTGTATCTGGCTATTAAATTAATCAATATATTTTTCATTGTGTTAATCTTGTGTAAAGACGGGTCCGCAATAATGATTTGTTTTTGGTTTTATTATTACATTTTCACCCCAAACAAGGCACAGTGCCACTTTGTAGGGGGCTACTATCAAGGATATAAGTTGCAGAGATACTTATGTAGGGAGTTGAGCAGCAAGATGTCTGTTTACATTACACTTGAACTTCTGCATGTCAGTACAGTTGGGGAAGCAGGAAACCGGAAGGGAATTTTAAAGTTTAGCAGTTCTGGGGAAGAAACTATGAGAGTAGGAGTTCTTACATTTAAAGATCGCTACTGTGTAGAGGTGGGACCTTGCTGTTGGGTTTTTCGAGAGTATTTAAATCGAGGGAGTACAAGGGCTAGTAGTTCGTCGAAGCATTCACCATTAAAATACTTGTAAAACAGACAGAGAGATGCAACATTTCGTCGATGGGACAGAGGCTGAAGCTTAGATTACAGTTCAGGATCTATCAGGTTGGCGACTCTCTTTTGAACACTGTCCAGGAGTGAGAGACAAGTAGCAGATGCACCAGTCCAAATGTGACAACAATATTTCATACATGGGCGAATGGTGGCCTTGTAGCGATACTTTCAGGCTGAACTAATTTTCTAGCAGAGAGTAGAGAGCCCACCTTCTTCGCAGCAACCTTGACAATGCGAAGAAGTTTGTCTCTAAGTTGTGTATCCAAATGGCACAAAGATTAACTGGTTATTAACAACACACACAAGCACATAACTTGTATATGCACACATCATAGATCCACTCATAGAAACATACATGTATGTATACAGAAAAAAAACATGTGAGCAGATGACGAAATTTTTTATTTCTCGCCATTTTGAAGAAAAAAACTCATTACCTGACACATCTCACAGCGAACTGAAGAAACTTGCAATCTGGTCTCAAGTTAATAAAAAGAACGAATATTTTTTTTTTTAAATTTCTTTGTTCTTTTCATATTTTATGATCTATTTTGCGTAAATTTTGCATAATAAAAATATTCAAGCGAGTGTAGGTACCGCATTTTTAAAATCGTGTGAAGTTTTTATAAGTGATCTACCATTAATGAAGTCCGTAGGACAGCAATTATTGGCCAGAATATGACATTCAATTTCTCTTCCAAAATAGCTCAACTTCATTACAATGCAGTAAATATTAAAAATATAAAAATAAAAAACATACAATAGAAATGCAATTTATAGAACTTTATTGGATATAATATTTAGAATGAAAATTAATTTTATTGGATAGAATATTGAGAATAAAGATTAAGCTTATTGAATAAGAATTTGAAAACAAAGATGAAATTTATTGGATATGATATTCAGAATAATAATCAAATTTATTGGATAATAGTTTAGAAGTAAAGAATACATTTGTTGGTTAAAAGTTTAAGAATTAAACCATTTGAAAGTTTGTTTTACATTCAATCAGTCGTATTTGAAATGTTCTTCTGTGTATTGTTTGGGAAGTTATTTAACATTTCCTGAAAACTGTTGTTCTGATAACCACTGTAGACCCATTAACTCCTAGAAATGGGTGGCTTTTGTGCGTTAATAAGTGGTTACTGTGCTGTAGAAGAAATAATCATATTACAATCAATATTATAACAGAAAAAAATGTTTATAATTTCTCAAATAAAAAATGTTAATACTATGAGAGATAGAATTTAAATGAAAATATCAAAAAATAATCTTATCAGGATTACACTAGAAAATAATATAACTATGTGTTTACAAAATCAAAATGATCATTATGATTAGAATTTCTTGTAAATGGTTAAATTATTACACATTTAACAGAGATATTATTAATATATATATATGATGTATCAAATCAGTTTATAATATCAAAATAAATATTTCAATGCTCCACATGTACATATTTATATTAATGTGTTTAAAACAATCAAGTGTTAACTGTTCTACACTTCTGCCAAAAACTCGTTACTCCAAAATTTGATGCTCTGTTGCAAAAAAATGCAACTCCAAAACACGACGCACTGCTCACAAAAATCTCTACTCAAGTTGCCAAATAAAAAAAATCAGCAGTGTCTCTACAAATCATGCATTTTTATTTCTAACCGGAAGCATCTCATTTGCATATTAAGTCACAATATCACAAGCATAGAAAGAGAAAAGGCGGCCATTTTGTATTTTTTTCCTCTTTTTGACCGCACGAGACTCAACAGGCTGCACAAAAACAGGTTTGTACAGATTTTTAAGGAGTTTAATCATAGAAGTATAACTTATCTTGCTTTGGTAGCATTTAATACCACAATTAAAATTGCTTTGCGTTTGTTTATAAAATTTGCATATATTAAAGGAAAGCATTGTATTCAAAACACATTAGCAAATATATTTATATGACGTCCACACTAACTTACCGTAAAAAATGAATTCACTATCACCAATGATTTCAAAATCCTTTCCTGTGCTTTTGCTAATACTGCATTCTTGATTAACAACTGAGTATTCCATGGATTTGCAATTATTCTTGTTGCACTTTGCTTTGCAGTCTTCCAATGTCTTCACAACTGCATACTCAGTCAAAGGACCGCATGGATAGATTGTCCCGCCACGAATAACAATCTTTTTGGATTCTTAAAAATATAATTGTGAAGTTAAATCGATCACATTGAACGGAGATACAACATTAAGGAAGCAATCAGCCACTGTCATTCATTCAGTAAATTGATAGCACATTCTTTATATTAACAGATGAAAGAATTGTTTCTGGGACACATCAATTTCAAAGTTATAATAAAGAAAGTAGTTTTCCGGGCTTAAAAATGAAACTTTTATACTGTGATTCGTAAAAATGTAATGTAGATCACATTTAATTTGTAGTAAGTTACAAGTATACAGGATAAAAGGGATTTACGGACTTTGTGTATGTATTACATTACCATATTGTCTTTTTTTTTTTTTTGCTTTATAAATAGTTCTACGCGATTAATTGTTATTACAATGTAACCGTAATTCTTGTTTCACTAATTAATATTAAGAATGCGTGAGTACAACTGAACTTAATCATTTTAATATGCTTTTCTTTTATTGTATATATTTTACTTAAATTAAGGCAATAATTCCTTCTACATCAATCAGTAATAAACTAGATTTTTGTAAGTTAATATAAGAAATTGTTCTATGAGACCAAGTATTATTACAATGTAATCGCAATTAACGTTCTTTTAATATCAATATTTATAGCATGTGTGTAAGATTTAAGTTAATGATTTCAATATAGTTTTCTTTATTGTATACATTATACTTATATATTTATAAATGCAACACTTACAAAGAAATGAAACCTTGTCAATTATTATTTAATTCATACTAAGAGGGAATTTGTACATGATAAAACGGATCTACGAATTTTGTTTATTTATTACATTGCCATTATTATTACAAATGTAAATTGAATTTAATAATTTCAATATACTTTCCTTTATTGTATATAATGTACATATTAATGTTTACTGTCGTGTTTTGTCTCCATCTTGCTATTCGAACTACATTCTTCAATAATTATTAACTCTCTCTCTCTCTCTCTCTCTCTCTCTCTCTCTCTATATATATATATATATATATATATATATATATATATATATATATATATATATATTTAAGTCAATGCAATTATATAATAATAACTGTTTCTATTATGATTGTTTACAACATATGACAATTTTTTTTTAATGCTTCAAATATGATTTAATCAGTTAATCATTTCGTTAAACATTATAAACCGACTAGTGTTTCTTTTAAGTATTAATGCCACGTGAGATTAATTTTAAATAATTAATAGTTAAATAAAATGTTACTTGCCAATGAGTTGGCAGCAGTGCCCAACCGCACGTTTCTAAACTGACCCTGCAAAAAGTGACCGAATTGGGCTACAAATCTCTGCTTCATCCGCCATACTCTCCAAACCTCTCACCTACCGAACACCACTTTTTCAACCATCTCAAACAACTTTCTACTTGAGAAATGCTTCAAAAACCTAAGCGATATTTAAAACGCCTTCAGCGACTTTATTGCCACCAGAATGCAAGATTTTTTCAATACTGGCATAAATACGCTTGTTTGCGTTGGCAAACCTGTGTTAATTCTGATAGTGCTTTTTTTCAATCAATAATTTTTTGTCTGAGCCGAGATATGTTCATCTGAATTTAAAGTTAAAACCCACAAGAATTTTCTTGTCTGCCTAATATTATTACAATGTAATCGTGATTAACGTTTCACTGGTTAATATTTAGTATTATTGTGTTCCTTAAATATTGATGCCACATACGATTAATGTTAAATAATTAATGTTTAAATATAATGTTACTTACCAATGAGTTGGTAGTAGTCTTGGAAAGGGCAATTGACACTAACCAATGTTTCATTTACTGCATTAACAGAGAATAATTTACACTCATCTTTCATTTCATCGAAGGTAAACGATTTGCATTTTGTGTTAGTGCGACAAAGCACGGCACATACTCCCGGGCGATTGGTACTTGTGGTTTTTAATGGCGTACCTTTAATATAAGCCATTGTGACCCGAACAAATTTGGCCAGTGCTAAGAAAATAATTAAAGAAAATAAAAATATGCTTTAAGATTATAACCATTATTAAAACTGTTCATAAAAATTTATGTCCATACATGCGCGACTTATATAATATATAATACAAGTAATATAAGGTTAATGTTTTCCAGATATAAAGTAACCAATTAAATTTAACGAGGTTAATACAAGTGCTCAATATCGAAGTAGGGCAAGATATACTTTCTATTTGTTGTTACATAAGCAATAATGTGTCGCTATACATTCATGCGCATGTTTTGGTCTTCTAGTTATTAGTAATTAGAGACTTCTTCAGGTGATGCAGTGCAGCTTATACGAAAGCTAATTTCGCAATCTTAGCTTTCGTATAAGCTGTATCGCCTGAAGAGGTCTCTAGTTATGTAAAAACAAATAGAAAGTATATGTGTGTATATATATATATATATATATATATATATATATATATATATACACACACAATTATGTTACCAAAATGAATATATTTATCAATGCAAAACTTATCAAGATAAGAAATGCTCAACACTATTAAGAGGAGCAAGCAAATATATTAAAGGGATAGGGAGTAAAAGTTTTGTATTACTTTACTATTTCATCTGAACAATAAGAAAAAGTAAAAGGAGAAAATTAAGAAAAAAAAATCTCTTTAAGTCATGCTATTTTGAAGTTAAATGCTTCTCGTCAGAAGAGGGGGAAAGCCAGAATTATCAAAATGACAATATAGGTAAAAACTGGCTTAATAACATTTAGATATAAAATAGGATAATATGGCAAAACATAATTAAGAAATACTAAAAGTAGGTAAATTATATAAGGGTAAACAGGAAGCGCAGTATACATGCAGATAATTGTAAAAAGACAAATATAAGTTGTTATTGAATAATAAGGATCATTAAAGAAAAGCAAATGATAAAAGAAGAAAAGGAAAAAATAGGAAAGACGAAAAAGTCGAGACAGAAGGAAAGGAGACAGAAAAAGTAAATAAGGAATAGAGAAATAAAGAGAACAATTTGAAAGCAAAGAAAACAGAATCCAAAATCTTTTAAAAATGCAGATTTAAAAAAACTTTAAAATGTTCTAAAAAGGTCAAAAACAAAAATAAATTAAAAAAAAAAAAAAACATTTATACAATTTAAATTAAATCCTCAGAATAGGGTTCCGGAAACTAAAGCATATGGCAACTTTTTACAAATCTTACAAAGTAAAAATGTGTGGATAATCAGGAATTACGAGGGTTGGACCAATACTCATTTCTAAGTTAGGCCTTTTTTGTATTTGGATTTTCTGTCCTTCTAATAAGAAGAATTGGACTTCAAAATGGCATGGCTTAATGTAGTTCTTTTTTCTTATTGATCTGATGATGTAATAAAGTTTTATTGTCCGCTTTTATTTCTTACTAGGAGTTCAGCCCGGCTTTGCTCGGGCATTATGTACTGTTCATATGTATATATTAAAAAGTGTGAATATGTACAGTGATGCCTTTTCAAAATGTTTGATCCATGTCCAAGTAACCTACATGAAAACTTTCAAGTGTTTAGATCCAAAATTGGCGGAGGAGTTTGGTAGAGTCTGCAATGGTCAATGGTGACCTCTTGCCAGCCAAATTTTCGCCCAGAAATTGATTAAAGAGCTTGCTGCATGTCTGAATATCCTTTATGTAAAATTACAAATGTTTAGACCCAAAATCTGTTAAACTTTGATCACATGGAAGCCAAATTTTCAGCAGAAAAACGATTGAAAAGCTTGCCCTATATTTGAATACACTTTATAAATTTCAAATATTTAGACCAAAAATTGCCTAAGTAATTTTGTAGAGACAGCAGAAGTCAATTTTTTTAAAAACTTTGACCCAAATTATTACCCCTTAACATTTATTGTTTTGGGTTCAAATAAAATTATAAAGTTAGATTAATGTCCAAGTAATCTATATCTAAAATTTCAATTGTTCAGACCCACAATTGGCGAAGGAGTTTTGTAGAGATTTCAAAGGTCATATCGTTAAACTTTGTACCCTTGACAGCCTAATTTCTGACCGAAAACCGATTAAAATATTTTCCCAAATCTCAGTACCCCTTATGTCGAATTTCGAGTCTGTAGATCGAAAGTTGACAGTTATTTTGGTAGGGAAATGTACACAGACATACAGACATTTTCACACTTATAAATATATATATATATATATATATATATATATATATATATATATATATATATATATATATATATATATTGAAGGTAAAACACAAAGCGTCGAAACATGAAACTATTTAAACATGTGTTTTAACGCTTTTTCCAATATATTTGGATTTTCTGTTCTTCAAAATGCCAATGCTTAATGTAGCTCTATTTTCTTATTGATCTGATGATATAATAAAGGTTTATTGAACTATGAAGTCTCCTTTTATATATATATATATATATATATATATATATATATATATATATATATATATATACTAGACTACATTGACCCGTTGGGTCAGTATGTTATATTAGCTATGGAATTAATGTATGAGCGTGACACTTGTGACATAAAGAAAATAGTTTGTGTGACATAGCAAAATGAAAGTATATTAGAAATGAAAAAAAGAATATAGATAGATTTCTATGAGTCGTTCTGTTTATAATTGTTTACTTTTGAAAAAAAAAAAAACTTACAGCCATCGAATTATAAGTGGTTTGCCATACTTATAGGTAAATCTGCACTATTCAAATTTTGATATATCGTTTAAAAAAAACAATTGGGACGCTGAAAACGTACACAGTAAAACAATACGTTGTCAACGGGTCAAAGTTGATTTATTTGTAAGAAAATTGCGACAGTATACTTGTAATACAGAATAGTTGCAAAACATCCTCACCCTTCTCATATTAAATAATCATTTCTATATAATAACGTTAATGTTTCAGTGCGCAGGTCAAATTCTGCAAAAGTAGTAATTTGTGTTTATTTGTTTACGCTGTTATGGATTTATATTTATATACACATGCGCAACCGGAAGTCGTAAACCGGATGTTGGGTTACAACACTCGTTACAAGGTCATTTGAATTTTATAATTATATAGATATAGTGAATATATATATATATATATATATATATATATATATATATATATATATATATATATATATATATATATATATATAAGTGTCGGAACGTGAAAATATTTAAACATGTGTTTAAACGCTTTACGCTACTTTCAACGTGAAGTGTTGGAATATGAAAACTTTTAAATGTTTTGTTTTATCTCGTACTCATCTTCTAACATAAAATGTCCGGACGTGAAAACATGTTTCTTAACCTTATATCAACGTGAACTTTAGAAATATTTATAAATTAAAAAAATTATTAACCTCAATTTAAAGACAACTGTCGAACGTCCCTTTTAAATTAAATTAATATTTTTCTAAAACAATAAAAAAAGGTAATTGAATTATTTGTGTCTTACCTGATATCATCTCTTTTTCAGGAAAAGCCGGAACTGTAATGAAATTATATCCGGATATTTAAATAAATTAAAAAATTTTTTAAATTAAATATCATTTAATTAAATATATGTTCATACTATCATTTTAGCAATTGAATTAATATCAGATTAATTTAATGATTTTAAATAAAAAGCATGTTTATAATATATTCTGTTTATCCAAATTTGCAAAGGAATATAGTATTTGATCAATTTATTGATAAGCTATTTACAAACACAATCAAATTCATTCTGCCACAAACAGTTTACAAGAAAAATACATGTGACTAATTCATTGATAACAATTTTTAAAAATTTAATGAAATATAACATTTTAGTAACACTTAATAAAAAATATTTTACTTATGTATTGATTACAAATTAATAAAAAATATATATTTGTTATGAACATTTGTTAAACAGGAAATTTATTGTTATTTATTGAACTGAAATTTTCAGATTAAAAAAAATTATGTTAAAAACATTAAAATCTATTATCTGGGGCTACTTTTGAAAAATGTAATCTTATACAAGCATGCCAACTCTGGAAAAGAACCCAGCAAATAATAAATGATTATATCAAAATATAATTTCCGTCTGGACGTTTTTACTTTCGGAGAGAAGCACCTTTAATTTGTTGGAGTTGGATTCACTCTTAAACTAATTAACCGATCATTATGAATTTTAAGTATGTTTATATATTTGTATGTATTGGGTTCACTCCTAAATTAAGTAACCGATTATTATGCCTTTAAAGTATGTGTATATGTTTATATATTTGTATGTATTGGATTCACTCTTAAACTAATTAACTGATCATTATGAATTTTATCTATCCATTTAGAAAAACTGCTGATTACCAAAATTATGTAAATTGATCAAGTAATGTTGAGTCCTTATTTGTTACATTCCAAAATTCACGTAAATTGGTGAAGTAATGCTGAATTCGTATTTGTCACATTCCGAAAATCTCGTAAACTCATCAAGTAAAGCTGAGTGCTTAATTGTCACATTCCAAAAATCACAAGTAACCGTATCCGTGTCAATGAATTCCTGTCATTATTTAGAAAACTTGCTGCGTTCTGTTCCAGAAATATATCATTGCACTTAAAATGATGGTGTCGGTAGTCGCGAGGGAAAATACACATTGGTGTGGAATTTTAGTGAAGCAAGGATTGCCTAATCACTGAGCTTCTCAATGTATTTGTGTATTTATTCGTAAAACCTGCTAAGTAATATTCCGAGAATTATATCTTTTTCAGAAAATGTTGGTATCGGTGTGGAAAAAGAAAAGAAATACATAATTGTCGAATTTTATAGTAACGCAAGGATTGCCTAATCACTAACCGTGTCAATGTATTTATATATTTATTTTTAAAAACTCCTGCAAAGACACTCTAAAAATAGCATCATTTCTGTGAAAATTATAGTGTAGATGGCGAGTAAAGAAAGAAACCCAGTAGTGTTGAAATTTATGGTGAAGCAAGGGTTGCCTAATCACTATTCGCACCAAAGAAATTTTGTAATTATTTAGAAAACCTGCTGAGTTCTGTTTCAGGAATAATATCATTGCACTTAAAATGATGGTATTGGTATCCGAGAGCTAAAATACATGTTGAATTTTATAGTGAAGCGAGAGTTGCCTAATCACTAAGGTTCTTCAATGTATTAATGTATTAATTTGTAAAGCCTTCTAAGTAATCTGACATAAAAAAAATTCCTAATTATAATAGGTATGTTCAAAATTAACTTCATTTTTCTCGTTGTTTTATACGGTCCCGAGCAACGCCGGGTAGCCCTGCTAGTATAATATAAAACAAAGATGTAGCTGACATGAATGAATCTGAATTAATTTTTACTAACACCTTATATTTAGCATAATTAGAGAAAAAGATAAAATCCAAATTTTCAAGTTTTTATAACAAGTATAAATATTACATTAAACGGCATATATGTTGATTACTGCACATGTTGATGTGTATTACTAGAATAAAGCAAGTTTGACATTACCAATACATTTGAAGTGCGCGCTTTGGAAAGGAGGTGTACATTGACAAATTCGTTCACCAGATTGAAATAAACAATCCTCGTTTGCTTCACATCCTGCTAATGTACTCAATGTATTATTTTGTGTACATCGCACACGTTTTGAACAGTCTGGTGTGATCACAGTTGTAAAACTCTAAAGAGAAAATATTTAAAATTAAATTTAACAAATTAATATTATTTACTCTTATTGAAAAGCTAAATTGTAACTCAATATTTTATATGTTTAAATATAATTTAAACAAGTAAACTTCGTATTTCGAAATGAAAATCTTTACCAAAAAACAAAAAAAAAAAAAAAAAATTAAATTTAACAAATTAATATTATTTACCAAACAAAAATGAAAAAAACGTGAACACAGATCTATTGTAGAGTATTCATAGAGATAAAATCTGCAAAATAGATAATCATAAATGAGATGATAGTATTTATTATAAAAGAGAAAAGAATCATACTTAAAATAGCATTCGTTAATCGAACGGTGAAAATTATTACTTATTAAATGAAATTTGCCTAAATTTGGTCATTTTCGGTAGGAATGACATAAATAAATGGGCGCTGGAAGGTGCAAATATTCCTTTTACAAATATACATATTTTTTACATAGGCATAACCACTTATCAAGGCCCAGAGACCACTCGAGGATAAGGGTTAAGAGTGTACAGTATAGGTGGTACTAACAGAATACCCGGCGTAGTCCCGGATCGGATGATATAGGTGTATATCTTCTAGCAAAATACCCGGCATTGCCCGGGATTGGATGACATAGGTGGATATATGTACTAGCAGATTACCCGGCATGGCCCAGGATTGAATAAAATAGGTGGAATGTTTCCTAGCAGAATACCTGACACCACCTGGGATCGGGTAAGATTGGTTGATATATTTAGTAGCAAAATACCCGGCATCGTCCGGGATCGAATGGCACAAGTGGATATATGTACAATCTACTAGCAGAATACCCGGCGTCGCTTGGGATTGGACGGCATATGTGGATATATTTACTAGCAGATTACCCAGCATGGCCTGGGATTGGATGAAATAGTTGCAATGTTTCCTAGCAGAATACCCGGCGTCTCCTGGAATTGGAAAAGATTGGTTGATATATGTACTAACAAAATACCTTGCGTCGCCCAGGATTGGATGACATAGATGGATATATGTACTAGCATTTGGATGAAATAGGTGGAATGTTTCCTAGCAGAATACCCGGCATCGCCTGGGATCAGATAAGATTGGTTGATATATGTTCTAGCAAAATCCCCGGCATCGCCTGTGATTGGATGACATATGTGGATATATGTACTAGCAGATTATCCAGCATGGCCCGGAATTAGATGAAATAGGTCGAATGTTTTCTAGTAGAATACCTGGCGTCACCACGTGAGTTATTTGATTGGTGTGTTTGTAATAAAATAAACAGCTCTGACAATGTATCAAAGTTATTATTTTAGCATGAAGGAAGCGATACTGTGGGTTTAATCATGAAAAAAGATTTTCGAAATGAATAACATATCCAAGAATTATGAAAAATGATGAATCGTGAGTTATTTGATTAGTGTGTTTGTAATGAAATAAACAGCCCAGACAGTGTATCAAAGTTAATATTTTATTAAGAGGGGGGGGGCGATACTGTCGATTAAACTATGAAAAATGTTTGTCGAAATTAGTAACATATCCAAGAAATATTAAACCTGATGAAATGTAAGTTATTTGATTGGTGTGTTTATAATGAAATAAACAGCCTGGACAATCTATCAACGTTATTATTTTAGTAATGGTGGGGGGGGGCGATAATGTGGGTTAAATCATAAAAAATGTTTGTCGAAATTAGCAAGTACCCAAGAATTATGTAAAATCATGGAATGTGAGTTAATCGATTGGTGTGTTTTTGTAATTAAATAAACAGCCCAGACAATGTATCAAAGTTATTATTTATGTCAGAGGGTGGCAATAATATATGTTAAATCATGAATAATCGAAATTATTAATATATCCATGAATTATGGGATTCAACGAGATCGGTCCAAATATATACTAGCAGAATACCTGGCTGGAGTCACCTGGGATTGAATGAGATACATGCAAAGATATGCTAGCATAATACACGGGGACCTGGGATCAAATGAGATAGATGCAAATATATACTAGCAGAATACTTGGCGTTGCCTGGGATTGAATGAGATTGATTGAAATACATACTAGCAGAATACCTTGTGTCGTCCAGGATTTAATGAGATTGATGGAGATATATACTAGCAGAATACCTGGCATTGCCTGGGATTGAATGAAATAGGTGAGAATATATACTAGCAAAATACCCGGCGTCGCTTGGGATTGAATTAAATAGGTGGAAATATATATTAGAAGAATACCCCGCATAACCCCGGATTTAAAAAAATTTTTTTTTTATTACATTTTCACCCCAAACAAGGCACATTGCTACTTTGGTGTAGGGGGCTACTATCAGGGTCAGCAACTACTGGGGCACTATGTAGGGATTTGGGCACCAAGATGTCGGTTCACGTTGCACTTGAACTTCTGCATGTCAGTACAGTTAGGGAAGCAGGATCCTGGAATAGAATTCCAGAGTCTAGCGGTTCTGGGGAAGAAACTATTGGAGTAAAAAGATCTTTTACATCTTGCGATCTCTACAGTGTGGGGGTGGGATTTAGCAGCCTGTCGGGTTTGACGAGGGTGCTCACATCATGGGGGCATAAGTGATTGCAGTTCTTCAGAGCATTCACCATTATAATACTTGTAGAAAAGGCAGAGATGCAACATTTCGTCGATGGGACAGAGGCTGAAGCTTAGATGCCAGTTCAGGGCCTATCAGGTTTGCGACTCTCTTTTGAACCTTGTCAAGGAGCGAGAGACTAGTAGCAGATGCACCAGCCCAGATGTGACAGCAATACTCCATACATGGGCGAATGGTAGCCTTATAGAGGTACAGGATACTTTCGGGTGTTAGCAGCAGCTGTCTAGCACGGCAGAGTGAGCCCACCTTTCTTGCAGCGGCCCTGGCAATGCCTTCAATGTAATTGTTCCAGCTCATGTTTCCTGTGAACTTTAGGCCAAGCAGTTTGAAAGATGTACTCTCAGACAGGGAGTTACTGGCCATTGCTATTGGTGGCAGAGAAGGTTTCTTGTAGTTATTGAAGGAAACGTTTAGTCTTGGCAGCATTGAATGTGACCATCCATTTATGTCCCCATTCCACTACAGATTGGAGGTCATCCTCTAGTGTTTCTGCCATTTCTTTAGATATGTGTTCATTTGTTTTCCTGTCGTGCCTGTTATAGAGTGTAGTGTCATCAGCATATATACCCATCTCAGAGGCAGTTTTGTCGGGGAGGTCATTAATAAATATCAGGAACAATAGAGGTCCAAGAATAGACCCCTGAAGCACTCCCGCATTTATATCACACTGTTTAGATGCTCGACTGTCGAGGACAACCTGGATTTTTCTCTTATCTAAGAAGGATTTAATTATGCTAAGTATTCTACCAGTGATACCGTATGATTTAATTTTCATTAGGAGACCCTCATGCCATACCCTGTCAAAAGCCTTAGATATATCTAGAGCTACCACTCTGCCCTCCCCCACTTTGTCCAGTGAATGGTATATACGTTCAGAGATTACAGTGAGGATGTCAGCTGTGGAATGGGCTTGTCTAAATCTATATTGTTTGTCAGTCAGGAGTTTAGCATCTGTAAGATGCTGGACTAGGGCATGGTTAATTATGGTCTCAAATATTTTGGCGAAAAGTGGGAGGAGGCTAATGGAGCGATAATTTGATGGGTCAGTTCTTTCGCCAGAATTCTTGAATATTGGTACCACAGAAGCGGTTTTCCAACAGGTAAGTCAGGCAGGGAGTGGTTGGAAGGGTCCAGTGTGGAGTTCGAGGCAAACCAGCTGGCAAGCATATTAGCTTTGTCGGTTGCTGAGCAAACAACCTCGTGATTGTTGGTTAGTGGGGGAATTGTTGATTGCCCATTATTTACTACACTGTTGTAGATTTTCCAGAAGTCACGATTTCCTAATTTTTGTGCTTCGGTGCGTTTTTTAGTGGTTTCGGTAAACTCTCTCTTGACTGTCGCTATTTCTTTCTTAACGTTATTTCTAGCTTCTATGTACTTCTGTTTGTTTGAACTGGACTTATGTCGGTTAAATCTGCGGTATGCATGCTGCCTTTGAGCAATGGCAGTTGTGCAAGTCGAAGTAAACCATTGGGGAGAGTGGGGTTTGCTATAAAATTTCCGCATGGGAACATGTGCTTCCATTGCTGTTTTGAACCATTCAGTGGTCTCATTTGCGCACTGTTCAGCAGGAAGAGAAAAAATATTTCCCCATGGGGCATCTCTGATAAGATCTCTGATGGCTTCCCAGTCAGCCTTTTTATAATATCTCGTTGTTTTGAGCACTGGCTCTTCAGTTTTGGGTCTAGAATTTAGGGCGATTTCTACCATTATCACTGCATGGTCAGCGTTCCCAAGTGGGTTGTCAGCATTTGTTGTACAATCCTCGGGAACTGTAGTCAGAAACAGATCTAGAAGTGATGCTTGTTGTTCTTGCTGGTCAGGGAAACGGGTTGGAAACGTAACCATTTGTGATAGGGAGTGAGATATAGCAAAACTATGTGTTGTGCTGCCCGCTGCATCTGTGTGAGTAGAGAATCCAAGTCAGTTTTTGTGGTGAACATTAAAGTCACCAAATACAGTGACTTGGGCGCTAGTGTCGAGGGAGAGTGCTGTGTCTATACTGTCAGAGACTTTGTTTATTATGGTGCAGTCCTGGATCGAGGGAGAGCGGTAGAGAAAATAAAAGTAGCTAATGTTGTGTTGTATGTTTAGTCTAAAGCACATAAAAGCTTGATCGTCCGTTTCTAGGTTTGTTTCTCTAGTCAGGGGGAGGGTGTTACGAATGTAGACTCCAAGTCCGTGCATATGTCTGTCAGAGTCCTTACGGCAGAGTGGGAGATAGCCAGGAATGTTAAAGTTGTTAGATGGGGTGGAGGAGTGTAGGTTAGTCTCGTTTAGTGCTAAGATATCCGGGGTATTTGTTAGGAGAAATGTTTCAACATCAGCTAAATTAGTTCTAAGCCCACGGATGTTAGTGAATGCAAGCCTCAAGGGAGGAGGCAAGTTGAATTTGTTTGTCCCTAGGCCTGGTTTGAGCTTATTTTTTGATTGTAGTGTCATATTGTTTTTAAAGAGTTTCAGTTAGGTGAGGGGGAGCTGAACAAGAGGTTATACAGGATATCAGACATGCAACACAATCAGACCATTGGCTGACTTTTCTTCAAATAGGACTGTGGCCTCGGGAAAGCCCATCGGGGATGAGTGCAGGGTCCCTTTCCATGCGCGACATGGCACTACAAACCACCCGATATTATACAACTGTTGATGGAGCAGTCGCTCTAAGCGCTACCAAAGAGTTAGGGTCCTGTACTACCAGTCGGAAACAGCAGCCAGGAACTGTCAATCTGGTACCCTCAGCCCATCAGAAGAAGATCACCCCAATCTAATTGCACAGGCATGCGTGGTACTCAAGCACTTCCAAGTGCCCAGTTATGAGGGGTGGGATGTGTCGGGAGTGGGGGAATGGCATTCAATGCCCTAGACAAGAAACAAGATCTACCACTAAGTGTTTTGTCGATTCACCTGTGATAGAGTCTCTGCGCCTGACTAATAGGCAAAGAAGGAGTATGGAAGCCGGCGATAGACAGAGCCTATCTACTCCTTAAACAATTTAGGTTTGCAGGTGGAAATATATAGAAGCAGACTACTAGGCATCGCATGGGATTTAATAAGATAGGTACAAATACAGAATAGACGAATACTTGGCGTCGCTCTGGATTGTATTAGATAGTTGCACATATATACTAGCAGAATACCCAGTGTTACTCAAGATTGAATGAGATAGGTAAGAAAATATACTAAAAATATCCCCAGCATCGCCCAGGATTGAAGGAGATTGATAGAAATATATATTAGCAGAATTTCTGGTGTTGCCTGGGATTGAATGAGATAGGGGCAAATATATACTAGCAGAATAATCAGCGTCGCTCTGGATTAAATGAGGGTGGTAGAATATAAAGTCTGTAAGAGAAATGGCTTAAACAATTTTCTATCTCAAAATTACTTTATTTGTGAAGTCGATTCCCAATATAGCTGAAACAGTTTACGACCTCAAAATAAGATTAATACATATATATTGTTGGTTTTCTATGAAAGTTTACTAGGTCAGTTTCTTTAGAGGGTGATCTATATTTTTTTAAATTTTTCATGTTATCATCCGGGCATGCTGTGATGGTTGTAGTGATGGGTAGAAAGAAGCATGATTATGTTAATTTTAAGTTCTCTTTTGGGGGTTGGGTTAAAGAAAGTAAGGTCCGTTTTTGTGTCAAACAGTATGTGAAATTGTTTCATATATGTATTTAAATTACCCGTCATAGTGTAGGTAAGATTATTTTAAATATGTGTTTTATATTACCCGTCCTTGCAAAGGTAAGATACAATTATTTCATATGTGTAATACCCGTCCTAGGTAGGTAAAATATTCTTTTGCTCGCAGACATTAAAAATTCCTCTCTCCTAAGAATAACAAATATATTCAAAATCAAATTCAATTTTCTCATTGTTTATACGATCCCGAGAAACCAAGAGACCCCTTTCCCGGGGCTAACTCTTGATCTCTATATGAGATACATAGATATTCGAATAATCCATAAGAAGTCTTCAGTGTCGGGATTTTTATCCTGGGCTCCCAAAATCAACAGAGATTAGACCATTCCTGTAATGATCCGGTCCCTTTTGATTTTGCAGTGGGTGTAAAAGTTCTGCGCAGTTCTAGGAGGTCCACCCTCCCAGGCTTTGACTTCTCTCTTTGAGAAGGGGTTAGTTTATTGTTAATTGTCTGAGGCGCCCTCATCGGGGAATGCCGACGAGGCTGCCTAGACACTTTTTGCAGGTCAGAGTACCCCTGAGAACTAAATGCCCCATTAGAAGTCTCTTTTACATTTCAAACGCTGAGTTAGTAAAGAAGTTGAGAACATAATTTACCTGTCCCTAATTGACCATTTAAATATGTTATTGTATATTTTTCTTGTGGTCTCTTAGTCTTACTGGATTTCAGGACAAGAATTCATCTAGTCTAGTGGAGTATCCAGTTTCATGCTATTGAGGTAACATCACTTGAAGAAGGTGCACCATCTATGATATAAATCTCACCTGTCTGTTTAAATGTATGTATGTCTGTATATTTGCATGTCTGCCTAAAACTTTTGAAAAAGGCGACAGATTTTCACGAGATTGGTATCGTTTTGAAGCTCGACCCTTCGAACGACAAATATCTAACAATTGGCCAAGAGCATTAATTTCTTCACCCTCAACTGGGCACTTTTCTACAAGGAGGGCTCGCTTTTTTCGCCGATATTCTCGAAAGTCATTCTCTCTTTTCGACTAACTAGCCTTAACTTTAAACCTTCGCCACTTCTGGTTTAGCGATGGACACAATGGCAAACACGTCACGTTTTTTTTCACATTATTTTCCTCCTTCGCGGTACAGGTTCAAGCCTGCATGCATACTACCATTTTTTTTTTTTTTTTGCTCAACACACACATTCAAACACTCAGGCAACGCCGGGCAACCAGGCTTGTTTATAATAAAGGACGAAATTTTACTATTTTTCTTTTGTACAAACTTTAGTGCAGTACTGCATTAGAATTTTATAACTTTTTATATAATAGCCAAAATATTATGATTTTATAATTTAATATCCGATGATACTTACATGTTAAATAATTTATTGAATTGAATTTATTACTGAAATAGTATAACATAAAACGAAAATTTAAAAATCCTATTAAAATCCTTTAATTATGAAATCTGCCAAAACGCATTCTTGTTTCTTATTTATAATTACCTTAACTCCCATTCCATTATAACTGCAACCGCAGAACTTCTCCTTGACACACTTATCCCCCATGAATATGAAGCCGCTGTTGCATACACACCCTTCGCTGTATTAACCATTGCACTGCGTAGGTAAATCCAAACAGTTACGATCGCATGACTTCTGTTTAAATGTGTAATACTGATCAGTATCGCATTTCTTTTCTGAAAAATAATAAAAACATTTCTATAAAAAAGCCATCATGACTATAAAATACATCTTATATAAATAGAGGGCGGCAGTACTAGGGGTCTATCTTCAAAAACCATTTGCACCTAGCTTAATCTCTTCATTAGGATGATAATAGATAGAGAAAAAAGAATTTTTGAAAAAAAGTCATTTTTGGCATGTGGGGGGCTTTTTTTACGATAGTGCCCCCCCACCTCCGGGGGCCCAAAATCACCATTTGCAGCAAAAAATTTACATTATGCAAAATTGCATGCACCTAAACGTCCTAAATGGATACAAATTGGTATAGATAGTTGAGACTGATGATTTCTAGCCATTTTTGAGGCATTTTTGGGTTTATAGGATGAAAAGAAGGGCCAAAATGAGCCGAAATTTGCCCAAAATTACCCGAAACTTAAAAAATCGGCTATTTGGCTACTGTGTTACTCCTAAAAAATTCCAAATGACTATGAGTGGACTTAGTTGGCTAAAACTTACATTACCCCATAATTTCTAGCCATTTTTGAGGCATTTTTGGGTTCCTAGGATAAAAAGAAGGGCCAAAATGAGCCGAAATTTGCCCAAAATTACCCGAAACTTAAAAAAACGGCTATTTGGCTACTATGTTACTCCTAAAACATTCCAAATGACTATGAGTGGACTTAGTTGGCTAAAACTTACATTACCCCATAATTTCTACCCATAAGTCGATTGGCATCCCTGCAGATGGACATGTGTCACCATTGATAGGCATCGAGTTTTAGAAAAATTGTGAGGTGGTAATAAAAGAGTAATAGTTAACAATTGGAATAGAACAATAAATCATCTCAACAATTAATTGAAATACGTTATGAATGATTCAAATTCTTTATTGATCTCATCTTTGTTCTTCAGTGTGAATTTGTTTTTTATTTCATAGTTCCAACTTCCCTTCACCTCGAGCAACTTCCCATTCTTATAGCGCAGAACCTGGTCACTGGTTACCTCCTCCAGAATGGGTGACGATGGATGAACCCACATCAGATCTGCACCTTTCTCAACCCGGACCAGCTGCTCCACAACAAATGTTTGATCATCCTTAATCGAAGTGAAGAAACCAATGTACCAGGTTGTCTGTTCACCCTCATACCATACACTCACACACATCTTGTTAGGCTGGTAGATTTGGTGCTCTCGTTCTTTTGGATCGTCTGACAGCACTTTCAAGGCATCGTCGTTGGTTGGCAATATCATTTCTGCGATGCTGCTTTGGCTTGCACTGTTGTCTTCGTTGGACAAGAGAACGGACAGATTTTCGAGCTGAGTGGACATGTCTATGTTGATCAGCCTAAATAACTCAGGTCGATGCAGTCGATCTGCTTTGTGAGTGTGAATGTAGAAGGAAAGCTCAGTTTTGACAATTTTCTTGCCAATGTCGCCATTCTTTCTCAATACCTCTTTCAGCTCATCAACAGACCAACACGGACCACCCCATTGCTTGCAGGTTTTAGCCAGGTTGAGAACGTAATCAACATTCTTCTGTTTCTTGGACAATTTCTTCTCAAAAACCCAAAAATGCCTCAAAAA
>NC_136500.1:117435701-117515701 GCF_053919585.1 Euprymna scolopes
GAAAATAATAAAATATAAATGAATATTAATAGAGAAATTATTAGTTGACCGAATCTGAATTAGAAAAGGTAAAGAATGCGTGGTTCCCCGTGAGTGCACAATAAACGAGGTATAAAAAATTACTAAGTTCAGCATTTGCCCCTCCCCTCCAATTTAGCCCCCAAAGTCCACAGGGGACGTCAAATCTTGGTGAAAATGAACAAACGGTGCATCTTTAGGCTTTATCATATGTAAATTTGAGTTCTGCGCCTTGCAAAATAAGAAATAACTAAGTCCATCATCCCCCCATTTAGTCTTAAAAGTCACCAGGGCCTTAACATATTTAAATTTGAGTTCAGCACCATGCAAAACATCTAAACAGACATACACAAAAAATTTTGGACAAATATGGTAAAATAGTCCCAAAATGGAGTGTTTTTATTAGCCCTAAAAGAGCCCCAGGGGCACACCCAAGAGTTATCGCGAAGTATAGACAAACAAAATTATATAGAAATCAGTTAGTTAGAACTTTTCAGAAAGTTTTATAAAAATCCAAATTATCAAATATTTTTAATAAGCACAAAAGTGTCAATTTTAGTCATTTTAACCCGAAAGACACCCCTGGGGGGGGGGGGAGCTAAATTTTCTCTGAAAATCCATTCTGCTACTTTTTTATTATCATGTTTAATGTTTGTGCAAAAATGTCAAAAAATTCCAAGGAAAGACGAACGGACGAACGAAAATGGCGAATTTACAGGTTCACCCTCCTTTTGTCGGGGGACAAAAAAGGGTATAAATAAAGAGTAGATATATTTTTGAATACTCTTATCATTATTATTATTATTATTATTATTATTATTATGATTATTATTATTATTATTATTGTGTATTTCAGTTAATTTAAATAAATTAGTAATAGTTTTGGGAAATATATAGCATAAAATAAGTAAATATATTTATTTATAAAATATTCCCGTGATAATTGATCTCATTTATTTCTGTTACTTTTGAATTTTAATTAATAATTAATAACTTATTAATTATAGTTAATAATTAATAAATTATTAATAATTTATTAATTATTAATTAATGAATTCATTTCAGTTACTTTTACTTAGGTAGTAATTCTGTGTGAGATATACAACACGAAATTAAGAATTGATTTGACAAAATATTTTCATTATTTATGTTATAATTAGTTTCAATTACTTTTGTTAGTAATTGCTCCAGAGGGAGTTTTAAAACATGAAATATAAAAATATAATTTTAAGTACACTTACGGCAACCTAGTGCAGCTCTCCATCTTGTAAATACTTCCATTTTTTCACATTCCTTTGCAAAAGCCTCGTACGCTTGACATACGACCTTCTTTATAATCTTGGGGAAGGATTTTTGTGCACATACATCTGTTTTGCAGGCTTCGTAGTAAATATTTGCCGTAGCGTTAAGCACCTTTGTCAAGCAAGTTCCAAATTCTCCGTTCCTATCCATTAATGGGCTACACGCTTTTGTTTCGTCGTCTGTACAATTTGCAACATAATCCACAACTGTACAGCTGGAAAAAAAAGAGATACAGATTAAAGAATAGGTATTTGCTGTTTTCTGTCTGACATTAACTAAAATAACAGTTTAAGCAAACATTGGATTTGACATCGTTTTAAATTATTACATTTTTTATAAGAATTTAAAAAAACTTTTTCTTAGCAATTTAATTGCCAAACTTCAGCACAGTTATCCAATACATGTTGTCATTTTAAAGAAAACTTATATATATATATATATATATATATATATATATATATATATATATATATATATATATATATATATATATATATATAATCCGCGATCTACAATATGCAATTTAATACTTTATTACGTGGATGGTGTTAAATAATTTAGGAAATATGTTCTGTACACTCTATAAATAGAATCTGCTCCGGGCAACTAATTAATCAATATCCACAAAATCTGACTTAATACTTTTCACAGGTGCTTTTTGTTTGTACTGCATCATTTGTACTGCATCTTTTTGTTTGTACTGCATCATTTGTACTGCATCTTTTTGTTTGTACTGCATCATTTGTACTGCATCTTTTTGTTTGTACTGCATCATTTGTACTGCATCTTTTTGTTTGTACTGCATCATTGTGGGGTCTTTGCAAAAGGATGCTCATTCTACACCGAGAGCGGTTACCCCAATATATTAAAATTATCAGCAGCAGCTAAAATTTACTTACTAATGTGTTGTCAACAAAAGGTACCTTAATTATTCGATAAGCTTTTGTGTTTCTAATGTGCAGAAATTTTAAACTCGTAGTTTTTATCACATGAATTTATTGCACCGACAGAACTTAAGACGAATAAAATATCCTTATCCATATTAGAAGGCAAACCGATGGACAGTTAAAATAACAGGCCAAGAAATATAGACAGGTATAATTAAGGCAGAATATGGCGGTATGTTTTGTCTTCATTTTCCTAATATACGGAATAAATTCATAAGAGCAAACAGTTAATAAAACATGTTAAAAACACTTTGAAAAAGAGTTGAAAACATATTTAATCTGAAAAGGAAACACTTGATAAGTGGATAGTCCTTAATCCACGGAGTTTCAAAGAAATACGTTCCTTCTCATCAGAGGGTAGGAATTAGCAAAATGTGGGATCGGATTTTGCATACAAAAGTATTTGATGAAAGTACAAGTCATTCAACGTGAAGCATATGGAATATGGCGAAGAAAAAGGTGATTACACATGAATGGATAGTCTGGTGAAAGGTAAATCATCCAATGACGGTAAAATCCAAAAATATAACTTCAAGAAAGTTAATTGAGTTTCCATTTGTACAAGTAAAATCCAAGGAAATACATAGATATATTGTGTAATGTATATAGTCGTGATGCTGTATAACTTAGATAAATGAATAAATTATTATGTAAATCTATAATTAAATGATATTAAATTAAATAATTTTACATCTTTTTACTGAACATGTAAACTAACAAAACGAATACATCTATTATACAAAGTGTGAAGTTATGATAATTTTTAAATTAAATGAATTTTAATCTTTTCTACTGCTCATGTCATTACTGTATACTTATGATCATCTATAATATAAATCTCACCTGTCTGCTTAAATGTATGTATGTATGTATGTATGTATGTATGTATGTATATGTATGTCTGCCTAAAACTTTCGGCAGAGACAACGGATTTTCATGAGATCGGTATCTTTTTGAAGCACGACCCTTCGGACGGAAAATATCGAAAAATAGGCTACAACATTCATTTCTTCACTCTCAACTGAGCACTGTTCTACAGGGGGGCGCAAATTTCGCCGATATTTTCGAAAGGCATACCCTCTTTTCGATTGACTAGCACTAATTTAAACATTCATTACGTCCGGCTTAGCGATGGGCGCAACAGCAAAGGCGTCACATTGTTTTTTCACGTTCTTTTCCTCCTTCTTGGTACAAGTTCGAGCCTGCCTGCCTACTACGACATTTTTTTTTAGCTCAACACACACCTCCAAACACACGGGCAACGCCAGGCACCCACGCTAGTATATTAATAGAATAACTTTTCATTTTCCTACTGCTCATGTTCACTGACACAGAATGAATAGATCTATGTGTTGTTTTATAAAAGTTTACATGTATAAAAACAAAGAATAAATGCAAAATAATTACTTACTTTGTTTCTGGTTTATCGCTGTCATCGACGACTTCATAACTTCTTCCAATTAAAGAGAATTTGTTGTTTGACGAACTGACATCATCTCCAGATTTTGTTTTATAATCATCTTTCTGCAGATTACAATCGCCACAAATTCCAGTCAATTCTTCCATATACCTGCTTGGTACTGTCACAATTACTCTGTGGCCGCCATCAAACTCAACTTTTAAACCAAAGTCGGTCCAAATAATAACCCAACCAAGCGAAAAAGTAGCATCGACTTTCAAATAGTTCGTCAGAGGAAGAACCATTAAATAACCATTGACCTATTTTTAAAAATCACAGTAAAATTAGATTTTAAGACTATGATAACTTCCAACTATTTGGATTCTTCAGACGACTGTTCTCATCTTAATTGTTATTCTCACAACATTTAGACCGATGTAATCAATGGCGCGTGTCCATAGTGACCGTTGATAAAGTACTCGATGAATTCAGTTATAAAATTACACTTTTCTAGAGTTTGAAGCATCAATCCTTAGTATAGGCGAAAGAGTGCAATTGCAAATTACTTAGAATTTTTACCCAATCATGGCTGATGGAACAAGAAGATGGTACCCCCATGGATTAAATAAAGGGTTCCGTTCGAATTTCCCTGCAGATTCCTCGAATCTGACCAAATGATTCTATTAAGCAGAAGTTTCCCAAACTCGACAAGAGATACATGACGAAGATCGGAGGTTACAACGACTGAAACGTAGTGAAAAAAGACAATAAGGATGAGAACAGTATGTATATGAACAATCCTTATCTCAAAAATTCAAATAATGTATATGAACAATCCTTATCTCAAAAATTCAAATAATGTATATGAACAATCCTTATCTCAAAAATTCAAATAATGTATATGAACAATCCTTATCTCAAAAATTCAGAAACCTAATAGGATAACATTCTAAAATATATTGATGCACAAAGTTTGGAGAAATTTTTTAAAAGATTTGATGAATTCGAAATTGGTAAAATAAAATGTATGAATTTATACATAACGTATCACTGAGCAAGCAAAGATATTTACAGCCTGACAGCTCCAGCTTTACCTATATCATAAATCTGGAGGCATCTATTGTTTTATTTGTTTGGTTTTTACTATAAATGTTGTTAGATTTTTTAGCTTATTGCATCTCGAATTCCAGAGAAGACCAACGGTCATTGCAAGCGACAATTCGCGGCCACTGCAATAATGCATAGCTATTTGCAATAGTTTTTGAAAGAGTTGGAGTGCGTGAAGTTGAAGGAAACTTGTCATTCGGACTCCTGGGGACACTATTTGTTATTGGCAGTGAGTAAATACTGATAACTGCTTGTGTGAAAACACCTCGTAGGTAAATGATAATTAGCTGTTGTTATTTTCGGTAGAATCATCTTGCTTTGTATTATAGTCTCCACAAATCCTAGTCACTTGCTCCATATACCTGTTTGGTACTATCACAATCACTCTGTAAACGATCTCAAACTAAAGCTTTAGACTAAAACTGTGATCCAACCAAGGATCTATATAGACTTTACTCGCGGGTAGTTCCATAGAAAGAAGAATCCTGAATTATAATTTATCTATTAAAAAGAATAACAATATAAATATAATTACAACATATGCTAAAACGTTAAAACAATATTTATGTACTAATTTTGTAGAAATATTTTTTTAGAAAAGATTTAAAATTAGTATCACCCGTTGCTCGGTGAATATGACATAAAAGTAGCAAAAAAAATTCGTTGCTCGGTGAATATGACATAAAAGTAGCAAAAAAAATTCGTTGCTCGGTGAATATGACATAAAAGTAGTAAAAAAAATTCGTTGCTCGGTGAATATGACATAAAAGTAGTAAGAAAAATTCGTTGCTCGGTGAATATGACATAAAAGTAGTAAGAAAAATTCGTTGCTCGGTGAATATGACATAAAAGTAGTAAAAAAAATTCGTTGCTCGGTGAATATGACATAAAAGTAGTAAAAAAAATTCGTTGCTCGGTGAATATGACATAAAAGTAGTAAAAAAAATTCGTTGCTCGGTGAATATGACATAAAAGTAGTAAAAAAAATTCGTTGCTCGGTGAATATGACATAAAAGTAGTAAAAAAAATTCGTTGCTCGGTGGATATGACATAAAAGTAGCAAAAAAAATTCGTTGCTCGGTGGATATGACATAAAAGTAGTAAAAAAAATTCGTTGCTCGGTGGATATGACATAAAAGTAGTAAAAAAAATTAAGAAAAAAATATTCGTTGCTCGGTGAATATGACATAAAAGTAGTATCACCCGTTGCTCGGTGGATATGACATAAAATTAGTATCACCCGTTGCTCGGTGGATATGACATAAAATTAGTATCACCCGTTGCTCGGTGGATATGACATAAAATTAGTATCACCCGTTGCTCGGTGGATATGACATAAAAGTAGCAAAAAAAATTCGTTGCTCGGTGGATATGACATAAAAGTAGTATCACCCGTTGCTCGGTGGATATGACATAAAAGTAGCAAAAAAAATTCGTTGCTCGGTGAATATGACATAAAAGTAGCAAAAAAAATTCGTTGCTCGGTGGATATGACATAAAAGTAGCAAAAAAAATTCGTTGCTCGGTGGATATGACATAAAACTAGAACAAATTCAGTAAAAAAAACCCGTTGCTCGGTGGATATGACATAAAAGTAGCAAAAAAAATTCGTTGCTCGGTGGATATGACATAAAAGTAGCAAAAAAAATTCGTTGCTCGGTGGATATGACATAAAAGTAGTAAAAAAAATTCGTTGCTCGGTGGATATGACATAAAAGTAGCAAAAAAAATTCGTTGCTCGGTGGATATGACATAAAATTCAGTAAAAAAAATTCGTTGCTCGGTGAATATGACATAAAAGTAGCAAAAAAAATTCGTTGCTCGGTGGATATGACATAAAAGTAGCAAAAAAAATTCGTTGCTCGGTGAATATGACATAAAAGTAGCAACAAAAATTCGTTGCTCGGTGGATATGACATAAAATTCAGTAAAAAAAATTCGTTGCTCGGTGAATATGACATAAAAGTAGCAAAAAAAAATTCGTTGCTCGGTGGATATGACATAAAAGTAGCAAAAAAAATTCGTTGCTCGGTGGATATGACATAAAAGTAGAACAAAAAATTCGTTGCTCGGTGGATATGACATAAAAGTAGAACAAATTCAGTAAAAAAAATTCCAGCACACCCCTGAAAACAAATCAAACAATCATTATCTAGTGCATTGTCGTATGTTAGTCACGTTAATTACTGGCTATAGATAAACAGCTAAAAATATCTTCACACAGAGAGATGGCGGCGGTTGCTATTGATGGTCACTGTCGACTTTGGCCAAAATGAAATCATCTCACTTCCACTATTGATTACTGTCTTACAGCAGCAGCTAGCTGAAGCTACTGGTTCTCAGTGTCAACACTGAGGGTTACTTCCAATTAGTGTTAGTTTAGGGCGATTACTTGTGGATACTAGTATTTATTGATGGGTTCTGGCTCCTTTGCAACTGTCACTGTTTGCACTTGGCGTTTACAGTGGGTTACTGGCAGCCATGATCAGTACTGACCCAAACTGGACTGCTCCAAATTGACATTGGATAGTACTGGATGCCATTGGCAAGAACTGGTGGTCACTGGCGATAGTGGTGCTTGAGGCATTTTGAGGAGTTTAATGGGCACTGCATATTTCTGACACTATTGGGCATTGTCAGTCACTGTCGATCATGAGAAATTTCGACGTCCATTGGGCTGCTCCGCAATAAAATCGTCTGTCATCAATTGTCGTGCACGGTCATGCAATAGGGCGCAATGTCATCATGTGGCGGACACTATCATTCAGTGGCAGATACTATCATCCAATGGCGATTTGATTGTTATTTTTAAAGTCAGTTTACAACAAGTATTGCATACCGTGTCAGAATAACTCATTTATTTTAATTTTTGGCACTGACTATAAATATTTTCTAAAATATATATAGAGTCACTTTTAAAATGATACCTACAAATACTTGCGAGTTCTGGAAGCAGACACCGTCAAACAAAAGAAATAAACGAAAAAATTTAAAAATAATAATTGCAAAGAAAGAAACCCACTAGAATTTTTTTTACATAGGAGTACCCACTTATTAAGGCCAGGAGGCCACTCGAGGATAAGGGTTAATAAATGTACAGTAGTCAAGGGAACAATATCATAGTCATCGTTAGTAGTGAAAATTTGGTAAATTGAATTACTTAAGGGGATGGCTCATTAAAAATTTGTTTACATTGGACTTGAAGACGACCATATTGTAGTCAGCTGGAAAGCAGGCAAACAGAAGAGAGTCTTATAGGTGTGCAATTCTAAGAAAGGAGCTTTGTTCATGGAATCTACGTTTAGGTTTAAGCACAGATAAAAGTGGAGGAAATTGATGTTGGTTTCGCTGAACGAGTGTTTTTCGTGGAAGTTTTTTTTTTTTAGTAAACATTTTAGAAAAATAAATTTCTTGGAATTTATTCAGTTAAGGGTTCGTGATCAGCTGTGAGAGACAATACATTATCACATTTGTAACAGTTGTAACTTAGAACAATAAATCACAGTTGTAACTTAGAACAATAAATTATCACAGTTGTAACTTAGAACAATAAATTATCACATTTGTAACAGTTGTAACTTAGAACAATAAATCATCACATTTGTAACAGTTGTAACTTCGAACAATGAATTGTAACAGTTGTAACTTAGAACAATAAATTATCACAGTTGTAACTTAGAACAATAAATTATCACATCTGTAACAGTTGTAACTTCGAACAATGAATTGTAACAGTTGTAACTTAGAACAATAAATTATCACAGTTGTAACTTAGAACAATAAATTATCACATTTGTAACAGTTGTAACTTAGAACAATAAATTATCACATTTGTAACAGTTGTAACTTAAAACAATAAGTTATCACATTTGTAACAGTTGTAACTTAAAACAATAAATTATCACATCTGTAACAGTTGTAACTTAGAACTGCACGCCTGTGGAATTGTCTTCCGTTTTCCTGCTTTCCGGCTGACTACAATATGGTTGTCTTCAAGTCTAACGTAAACAAGTTCTTGATGAGCCGTTCCATATAAGTTAACAAATTTGGCGAATTTCCATTACTATTGATTACTAAATTGTCCAATTTCTCTTGTACACTCTTTATCCTCGAGTGGCCTCTTGGCCTTGATAATGTGGTGATACCTGTGTAAAAAAAGTTTCACATTTAAAGATAAAACTTATTACTTTTATATAAAATCTTATTAAATTATGTTTTGCAATAAAACAAGCAACAATGACTGAAACCCACAGCTAAGTACAAAATGGTCGTCTTCAAGTTTAATGCTAGCAAATACTTGTTAAGCCGTCACCATAACTAATACAAATTCAGCTGATTTATTTATTTATTTATTTGTGGGCTGTTATCCTCCTCTTTCATAGTTATTTTAACATGTTTCGGCCAGTTATTCCTCTGGTCTTCGTCAGGTGGAAAACCGCGACGGGGTAAGAATGCAAATTCCTTTAACCGTATCCTCAGTAATTACCGCCTGCCATTGTTGTTGTCTAACCTCGTTTTTTGGCCAACTAATCTTCTAGCCGGCTTTGGGTAGAATTGAAACCGCTATCTTCAGACAATGAAACGTCATGAAACAACAAGTATGAAGCTGAAGACAACAGTCTATAAATAAGTAAATAAATAAATAAATAAATAAATAAATAATTCTAGAAATTACTCATCTCAAAGGATTCCAATAAAAAATTCTGCTGAGTTCAACCATCGTTTTCAATCCTTACAAAAATGAAAGTAAAACAAATCCCGATCAACGTCGGGTAGTTTAAGCTAGTAAACAAAAATTCTTACCATAAGTTTACTGCCTGGTAACATTCTGAATGTGTTACCGTTTATTTTAAGGTCAACAAATCGAGTGTAAGACACACGTGTGTTTCCACGATGTTCATTTTTAACTTCGACGGAAAACTTGGTTAACTTGCTCGAGGGTTTCGTTGCGGCCAAAGTATATTTGCATTTACCCATGAAATGAATCAGTTGTCCATCAAAGGTGATGTAATGTGGGTCGCCAAAAGCACGGCATACACAATCGCTCCTTTCTAAAACAAACATATTCATTTTCAACACATGTTACTTACAAAAGTGAATAGAAAGAAATAATAAAGCATAAAAAGATATTTCATTCATATTTGAAATTTACTTCTCCTGATATTATTTTTATTTAGATTAATATCACAATACCTCAATAACAAAATTATATACGTTTTCTAAAAGATACACATATAAATTATATACGTTCTAAATGAGACATGGATAAATTATATACGTTTTCTAAAAGATGCACATATAAATTATATACGTTCTAAAAGATACACATATAAATTATATACGTTCTAAAAGATACACATATAAATTATATACGTTCTAAAAGATACACATATAAATTATATACGTTCTAAAAGATACACATATAAATTATATACGTTCTAAAAGATACACATATGAATTAGATATTTTCTAAAAGATACACATATAAATTATATACGTTCTAAATGAGACATGGATACATTATATACGTTTTCTAAAAGATGCACATATAAATTATATACGTTCTAAAAGATACACATATAAATTATATACGTTCTAAAAGATACACATATAAATTATATACGTTCTAAAAGATACACATATAAATTATATACGTTCTAAAAGATACACATATGAATTAGATATTTTCTAAAAGATACACATATAAATTATATACGTTCTAAATGAGACATGGATAAATTATATACGTTTTCTAAAAGATGCACATATAAATTATATACGTTCTAAAAGATACACATATAAATTATATACGTTCTAAAAGATACACATATAAATTATATACGTTCTAAAAGATACACATATAAATTATATACGTTCTAAAAGATACACATATAAATTATATACGTTCTAAAAGATACACATATGAATTAGATATTTTCTAAAAGATACACATATAAATTATATACGTTCTAAATGAGACATGGATACATTATATACGTTTTCTAAAAGATGCACATATAAATTATATACGTTCTAAAAGATACACATATAAATTATATACGTTCTAAAAGATACACATATAAATTATATACGTTCTAAAAGATACACATATAAATTATATACGTTCTAAAAGATACACATATAAATTATATACGTTCTAAAAGATACACATATGAATTAGATATTTTCTAAAAGATACACATATAAATTATATACGTTCTAAATGAGACATGGATAAATTATATACGTTTTCTAAAAGATGCACATATAAATTATATACGTTCTAAAAGATACACATATAAATTATATACGTTCTAAAAGATACACATATAAATTATATACGTTCTAAAAGATACACATATAAATTATATACGTTCTAAAAGATACACATATAAATTATATACGTTCTAAAAGATACACATATGAATTAGATATTTTCTAAAAGATACACATATAAATTATATACGTTCTAAATGAGACATGGATACATTATATACGTTTTCTAAAAGATGCACATATAAATTATATACGTTCTAAAAGATACACATATAAATTATATACGTTCTAAAAGATACACATATAAATTATATACGTTCTAAAAGATACACATATGAATTAGATATTTTCTAAAAGATACACATATAAATTATATACGTTCTAAAAGATACACATAAATTATATACGTTTTCTAAATGATACACATATAAATTATATACATTTTCTAAAAGATACATATATAAATTATAGACGTTCTAAAAAATACAAATAAATTATATACGTTCTAAAAGATGCACATATAAATTATATACGTCCTTAAGATACACATGTAAATTATATACGTTTTCTAAATGATACACATATAAATAACATACGTTCTAAAAGATACACATATAAATTATATACGTTCTTAAAGATACATATACAAATTATATACGTTTTCTAAACGATACAAATATAAATTATATACGTTTTCTAAAAGATACACATATAAATTATATACGTGCTTACAGATACACATAAATTATATACGTTCTGAAAGATACACATATAAATAATATACGTTTTCTAAAAGATACACATATAAATTATATACGTTCTAAAAGATACACATATTAATTATATACGTTTTCTAAAAGATACACATATAAATTATATACGTTCTAAAAAATACACATATGAATTAAATACGTTTTCTAAAAGATAAAGATACAAATTTTATACGTTCTAAAAGATACACGTATAAATTATATACGTTTTTTAAAATATACACATACATTTTATATACATTCTAAAAGATACACATAAAATTATACGCATTCTAAAAGATACATATATAAATTATATACGTTTTCTATAAGATACACATATAAATTATATACGTTCTAAAAGATACATTATATACGTTCTAAAAGATACACATATAAATTATATACGTTTTCTAAAAGATACACATATAAATATATACGTTCTAAAAGATACACATAAATTATATACGTTTTCTAAAAGATACATATATAAATTATACAGGTTACTAAAAGATATACATATAAATTATATACGTTCTAAAAGATACACATATAAATTATATACGTTCTAAAAGATACATATATAAATTATATACGTTTTCGAAAAGATACACATATAAATAATATACGTTCTAAAAGATACACATAAATTATATACGTTTTCTAAAAGATACATATATAAATTATATACGTTTCTAAAAGATATACATATAAATTATATTCGTTCTAAAAGATACACAGATAAATTATATACGTTCTTAAAGATACATATATAAATTATATACGTTCTAAAAGATACATATATGAATTATATATGTTTTCTAAAAGATACACACAAATTATATACGTTTTCTAAAAGATACACATATAAATTATATACGTTTTCGAAAAGATACACATATAAATTATATACGTTCTAAAAGATACGCATTATAAATTTTATACGTTCTAAAAGATGCATATATAAATTGTATACGTATTCTAAAAATACACATTTAAATAATATACGTTTTCTTAAAGATATACATATAAATTATATACGTTCTTAAAGATACACATATGAAATATATACGTTCTAAAAGATACACATATGAATTATATACGTTCTAAAAGATACATATATAACTTATATACGTTCTTAAAGATACACATATAAATTATATACGTTTTCATAAAGATACACATAAATTATATACGTTTTCTAAAAGATACATATATAAATTATACACGTTTCTAAAAGATATACATATAAGTTACATTCGTTCTAAAAGTTACATATATTAATTATATACGTTCTTAAAGATACATATATAAATTATATACGTTCTTAAAGATACATATATTAATTATATACGTTTTCTAAAAGATACATATAAATTATATACGTTTTCGAAAAGATACACATATAAATTATATACGTTCTAAATATACACATATAATTGAGATATTTTCTAAAAGATACACATATAAATTATATACGTTCTAAAAGATACGTATATAAATTATATACGTTTTTTAAAAGATACAAATATAAATTATATACGTTCTAAAAGATACACATAAATTATATACGTTCTAAAAGATACACATATAAATAATATACGTTTTCTAAAAGATACATATAAATAATATACGTTTTTGAAAAGATACACAAATAAATTATATACGTTTTCTAAAAGATACACATATAAATAATATACGTTTTCAAAAAGATACATATAAATTATATACGTTTTCGAAAAGATACACATATAAATTATATACGTTCTAAAAGATACACATATTAATTATATACGTTGTACCAGGTACACATATAAATTATATACGTTCTAAAAATACACATACAAATTATAAACGTTTTCTAAAAGATACACATACAAATTTTATACGTTCTAAAAGATACACATATAAATTATATATGTTTTTTTAAAAGATACACATATAGATTATATACGTTCTAAAAGATACACATTAAATTATATGCGTTCAAAAAGATACATATATAAATTATATACGTTTTCTAAAGGATACACATATAAATTATATACGTTCTAAAAGATACATTATATACGTTCTAAAAGATACACATATAAATTATATACGTTTTCTAAAAGATACACATATAAATACTATACGTTCTAAAAGATACACATAAATTATATACGTTTTCTAAAAGATACATATATGAATTAAATACGTTTCTAAAAGATATACATATAAATTATATACGTTCTAAACGATACACATATAAATTATATACGTTCTTAAAGATACATATATAAATTATATACGTTTTCTAAAAGATACACATATAAATAATATACGTTCTTAAAGATAAACATAAATTATATACGGTTTCTTAAAGATACATATATAAATTATATACGTTCTAAAAGATACATATATGAATTATATACGTTTTCTAAAAGATACACACAAATTATATACGTTTTCTAAAAGATACACATATAAATTATATACGTTTTCGAAAAGATACACATATAAATTATATACGTTCTAAAAGATACGCATTATAAATTTTATACGTTCTAAAAGATGCATATATAAATTATATACGTATTCTAAAAATACACATTTAAATAATATACGTTTTCTTAAAGATATACATATAAATTATATACGTTCTTAAAGATACACATATGAAATATATACGTTCTAAAAGATACACATATGAATTATATACGTTCTAAAAGATACATATATAACTTATATACGTTCTTAAAGATACACATATAAATTATATACGTTTTCATAAAGATACACATAAATTATATACGTTTTCTAAAAGATACATATATAAATTATACACGTTTCTAAAAGATATACATATAAGTTACATTCGTTCTAAAAGTTACACATATTAATTATATACGTTCTTAAAGATACATATATAAATTATATACGTTCTTAAAGATACATATATTAATTATATACGTTTTCTAAAAGATACACATATAAATTATATACGTTTTCTAAAAGATACATATAAATTATATACGTTTTCTAAAAGATACACATATAAATTATATACGTTCTAAAAGATACACATATAACTGAGATATTTTCTAAAAGATACACATATAAATTATATACGTTCTAAAAGATACGTATATAAATTATATACGTTTTTTAAAAGATACAAATATTAATTATATACGTTCTAAAAGATACACATATAAATTATATACGTTCTAAAAGATAAACATATAAATAATATACGTTTTCTAAAAGATACATATAAATAATATACGTTTTCGAAAAGATACACAAATAAATTATATACGTTTTCTAAAAGATTCACATATAAATAATATACGTTTTCTAAAAGATACATATAAATTATATACGTTTTCGAAAAGATACACATATAAATTATATACGTTCTAAAAGATACACATATTAATTATATACGTTGTACCAGGTACACATATAAATTATATACGTTCTAAAAATACACATATAAATTATAAACGTTTTCTAAAAGATACACATACAAATTTTATACGTTCTAAAAGATACACATATAAATTATATATGTTTTTTAAAAGATACACATATAGATTATATACGTTCTAAAAGATACACATATAATTATATGCGTTCAAAAAGATACATATATAAATTATATACGTTTTCTTAAGGATACACATATAAATTATATACGTTCTAAAAGATATATTATATACGTTCTAAAAGATACACATATAAATTATATACGTTTTCTAAAAGATACACATATAAATACTATACGTTCTAAAAGATACACATAAATTATATACGTTTTCTAAAAGATAAATATATGAATTAAATACGTTTCTAAAAGATATACATATAAATTATATACGTTCTAAACGATACACATATAAATTATATTAGTTCTTAAAGATACATATATAAATTATATACGTTTTCTAAAAGATACACATATAAATAATATACGTTCTTAAAGATAAACATAAATTATATACGTTTTCTTAAAGATACATATATAAATTATATACGTTTCTTAAAGATATACATATAAATTATATTCGTTCTTAAAGATACATATATAAATTATGTACGTTCTTAAAGATACATATATGAATTATATACGTTTTCTAAAAGATACACATATAAATTATATACGTTTTCGAAAAGATACACATATAAATTATATACGTTCTACAAGATACGCATTATAAATTATATACGTTGTAAAAGATACATATATAAATTATATACGTATTCTAAAAATAAACATTTAAATAATATACGTTTTCTTAAAGATATACATATAAATTATATACGTTCTTAAAGATACACATATGAATTATATACGTTCTAAAAGTTACACATATGAATTATATACGTTTTCTAAAAGATATACATATATAAATTATATACGTTCTAAAAGATACACATATAAATTATATACGTTTTCTAAAAGATACACATATAAATTATATACGTTCTAAAAGATACATATATAAATTATATACGTTTTTTAAAAGATACACATATAAATTATATACGTTCTAAAAGATACACATATAATTATATACGTTTTCGAAAAGATACACATATAAATTATATACGTTCTAAGAGATACACATATAAATTATATACGTTCTTAAAGATACATATATAAATTATATACGTTTTCTAAAAGATACACATATAAATTATATACATTTTCTAAAAGATACATATATTAATTATATACGTTCTAAAAGATACACATAAATTATATACGTTCTAAAAGATGCACATATAAATTATATACGTCCTAAAGATACACATATAAATTATATACGTTTTGTAAAAGATACACATATACATTATATACGTTCCAAAAGATACACATATAAATTATATACGTGTTCTAAGAGGTTCGCATATAAATAATATATGTGTTCTGAAAGATATACATATGAATTATATACGTTCTTAAAGATACACATATAAATTATATACGTTCTAAAAGATACATATATGAATTATATACGTTCTAAGCGATACACATATAAATTATATACGTTTTCTAAAAGATACACATATAAATTATATACGTTCTAAAAGATACATATACAAATTATATACGTTCTGAAAGATACACATATAAATAATATACGTTTTCTAAAAGATACACATATAAATTATATACGTTCTAAAAGATACACATATTAATTATATACGTTCTAAAAGGTACACATATAAATAATATACGTTCTAAAAATACACATATAAATTATATACGTTTTCTTAGAGATACACATACAAATTTTATACGTTCTAAAAGCTCCACATATAAATTTTATATGTGTTTTACAAGATACGCATATAAAGTATAGTGGTTCTAAAAGATACACATCAAATTATATACGTTCTAAATGATACACATATAAATTATACACGTTTCCTAAAAGATACACATATAAATAATATACCTTCTAAAAGATACACATAAATTATATACGTTTTCTAAAAGATACATATATAAATTATATACGTTCTTAAAGATATACATATAAATTAAATACGTTCTAAACGATACACATATAAATTATATACGTTCTTAAAGATACATATATAAATTATATACGTTCTTAAAGATACATATATAAATTGTATACGTTTTCTAAAAGATACACATATAAATTATATACGTTTTCTAAAAGATATATATAAATTATATACGTTTTTGAAAAGATACACATATAAATTATATACGTTGTCTAAAAGATACACATATAAATTATATACGTTCTAAAAAATACATATATAAATTATATACGTTTTTTAAAAATACACATACACATTATATACGTTCTAAAAGATACACATAAAAATTATATACGTTCTAAAAGAACGTACATATAAATAATATACGTTTTCTAAAAGATACATATAAATTATATACGTTTTCGAAACGATACACATATAAATTGTATACGTTTGCTAAAAGATACACATATAAATAATATACGTTTTCTAAAAGATACATATAAAATATATACGTTTTCGAAAAGATACACATATAAATTATATACGTTCTAAAAGATACATATATAAATTATATACGTTGTAAAAGGTACACATATTAATTATATACGTTCTATAAATACACATACAAATTATAGACGTTTTCTAAAAGATACACATACAAGTTTTATGCGTTCTAAAAGACACATATAAATTATATATGTTTTTAAAAAGATACACATATAGATTATATACGTTCTAAAAGATACACATTAAATTATATGCGTTCTAAAAGATACATATATAATTTATATACGTGTTCTAAAAGATACACATATAAATTATATACGTTCTAAAAGATAAATTATATACGTTTTCTAATAGATACACGTATAAATAATATACGTTTTCTAAAAGATACACATATAAATAATATACGTTCTAAAAGATACACATAAATTATATACGTTTTCTAAAAGATAAATATATAAATTATATACGTTTCTAAAAGATATACATATAAATTTTATTCGTTCTAAAAGATACACATATAAATTATATACATTCTTAAAGATACATATATAAATTATGTACGTTCTTAAAGATACATATATAAATTATATACGTTTTCTAAAAGATACACATATAAATAATATACGTTTTCTAAAAGATACATATAAATTTTATACGTTTTCGAAAAGATACACATATAAATTATATACGTTCTAAAAGATACACATATAAATTATATACGTTCTAAAAGATACATATATAAATTATATACGTTTTCGAAAAGATACACATATAAATAATATACGTTTTCTAAAAGATATACATATAAATTATATACGTTCTTAAAGATACACATATGAATTATATACGTTCTAAAAGATACACATATGAATTATATACGTTCTAAAAGATACATATATTAATTATATACGTTCTAAACGATACACATATAAATTATATACGTATTCTTAAAGATACACATATAAATAATATACGTTTTCTAAAAGATATACATATAAATTATATACGTTCTTAAAGATACACATATGAATTATATACGTTCTAAAAGATTCACATATGAATTATATAGGTTCTAAAAGATACATATATTAATTATATACGTTCTAAAAGATTCACATATAAATTATATACGTTTTCTAAAAGATACACACATAAATTATATACGTTCTAAAAGATACATATATAAATTATATACGTTTTTTAAAAGATACACATATGAATTATATACGTTCTAAAAGATACACATATAAATTATATACGTTCTAAAAGATACACATATAAATTATATACGTTCTAAAAGATACACATATCAATTATATACGTTCTTAAAGATACATATATAAATTATATACGTTTTCTAAAAAATACACATATAAATTATATACATTTTCTAAAAGATACATATATAAATTATATACGTTCTAAAAGATCCACATAAATTATATACGTTCTAAAAGATGCACATATAAATTACATACGTCCTAAAGATACACATATAAATTATACACGTTTTATAAAAGATACATATATAAATTATATACGTTCTAAAAGATACACATATAAATTATATACGTTTTCTAAAAGGTACACATATAAATAATATACGTTTCCTAATAGATATACATATATAAATTATATACGTTCTAAAAGATACACATATAAATTATATACGTTCTAAAAGATACCTATATAAATTTTATACGTTCTAAAAGATACACATATAAATAATATTCGTTTTCTAAAAGATACACATGTAAATTATATATGTTCTAAAAAATACACATATAAATTATATATGTTGTAAAACATACACATATACATTATATACGTTTTTTAAAAGGTACACATATAAATAATATACGTTTTCTAAAAGATACACATATAAGTTATATACGTTCTAAAAGATACACATAAAAATTATATACGTTCTAAAGGTACACATATAAATTATATACGTTCTAAAAGATGCATATATACATTGTATACGTTTTCTAAAAGGTACACATATAAATAATATACGTTTTCTAAAAGATATACATATAAATTATATACGTTCTAAAAGATACACATATAAATTATATATGTGCGAAAAGATACATATATAAATTATAAACGTTCTAAAAGATACACATATAAATAATATACGTTTTCTTAAAAGATACACATGTTAATTATATATTTTCTAAAAGATACACATATAAATTATATACGTTTTCGAAAAGATACACATATAAATTATATACGTTCTAAAAGATACACATATAAATTATATACGTTCTAAAAGATACACATATAAATTATATACGTTCTAAAAGATACACATATAAATTATTTACGTTTTTTAAAAGATACACATACAAATTATATACGTTTTTTAAAATATACACATATAAATTATATACGTTCTAAAAGATACACATATAAATCATATACGTTCTAAAAGATACATATATAAATTATATACGTTTTTTAAAAGATACACATATAGATTATATACGTTTTTTAAAAGATACACATATAAATTATATACGTTATAAAAGATACACATATAAATTATATACGTTCTAAAAGATACACATATAAATTATATACGTTTTTTAAAAGATACACATATAAATTATATACGTTATAAAAGATACACATATAAATTATATACGTTCTAAAAGATACACATATAAATTATATACGTTTTCTAAAAGATAGACATAGAAATTATATACGTTCTAAAATATACACATATCGATTATATACGTTATCTTAAAGATACACATATAAATTATATACGTTCTAAAAGATACATATAATTATATACGTTTTCTAAAAGATACACATATGAATTATATACGTTCTAAAATATACACATATTAATTATATACGTTCTAAAAGATACACATATAAAGTATATACGTTCTAAAAGATACACATATAAACGATATACGTTCTAAAAGATACACATATAAATTATATACGTTCTAAAAGATACACATATAAATTATATACGTTCTAAAAGATACACATATAAATTATTTACGTTTTTTAAAAGATACACATACAAATTATATACGTTTTTTAAAATATACACATATAAATTATATACGTTCTAAAAGATACACATATAAATCATATACGTTCTAAAAGATACATATATAAATTATATACGTTTTTTAAAAGATACACATATAGATTATATACGTTTTTTAAAAGATAGACATATAAATTATATACGTTCTAAAAGATACACATATAAATTATATACGTTCTAAAAGATACACATATAAATTATATACGTTTTTTAAAAGATACACATATAAATTATATACGTTATAAAAGATACACATATAAATTATATACGTTCTAAAAGATACACATATAAATTATATACGTTTTCTAAAAGATAGACATAGAAATTATATACGTTCTAAAATATACACATATCGATTATATACGTTATCTTAAAGATACACATATAAAGTATATACGTTCTAAAAGATACATATAATTATATACGTTTTCTAAAAGATACACATATGAATTATATACGTTCTAAAATATACACATATTAATTATATACGTTCTAAAAGATACACATATAAAGTATATACGTTCTAAAAGATACACATATAAACGATATACGTTCTAAAAGATACACATATAAATTATATACGTTCTAAAAGATACACGTATAAACGACATACGTTCTAAAAGATACACATATAAATTATATACGTTCTAAAAGATACATATATTAACTGTGTTGAAAACATGACAAAAGAGTCTTTTATTCAATTAAAAATCTTAACTTTACAAGCGAAAATGTAAAACTGTTAAAGCTTGGATTATAAAAAGTGTGGATTTCCTATTCAAAACATACTCCCCCACCAAATTTGTCATTGATAGGGGAAAATGTCCCTTAAATGTCCAGGCTCCCTACGAGCTAGCCGTGGCCGCTTCAGCAGTCCATAATTCGGTATCGAAATACTCAAACTAGGAAGTTCTTCAGATCGAACCTGTCCGTCTGCTTTAAAATACCTCGTTCCGAAAAGTTTCTCTCTCAAATGAGCCGTTTCGCGTCAGTTAACACGTTTTTTTTTCTATGCTAGTCGTTTATTTGTCAGGGATTCTGGTGTTGGCTCATCCGAAGTGTTTAACAGAACCCCAACGAAGACAATATCATTAGACAACATGTCAGGTGCAATTTCAGTGCCATGATCTTCCGGAGGGGCTTCGGTGTCAAGGGGAGGTGGTCTGTCCTCAGAGGCTGTCTATGGTCCTGGTACGTCCCCAGAAGCTGCTAGGTCTCTAAGAGACACAATAGACTCTCTAACATCTGCATGTCCTATGAGAGCGTACTGGAGTTTCGCCTCTATGAGCTCTACCTCGTCCACCAAAGGATCGTGCTTGGTGTAACGTGCATTTCGTCTCAGAAACACAGTACCGGATCGAAAGAAGTAAGATGGAAGCGAGGCTCCCACCGAACGCTGTCATTGAAAAATTAATTATGTGGGATAGCATTCATGACGGTACACAATAGAGATCAAATGGCAGGAAAGAGATTTTCCTAATCATCAATCGAACATCCGTTATTTGATGCAGCCAATTGAACGGTCCTCCAAATACTGCTGTTATATCTTTCGCATTGGTCGTTACTCTTAGGGTTGTAGGGAGTTGTCTGGCTTATAGCTACTCTCCATTCCTGTAGAAATTGTCGAAGCTGCTTTGACATGAAAGAAGTCCCTCAGAAACAAACAAATATGCAGAAACTTGCTTTCTGCGTCAAACTTGTCGCATGATGTTTGACTATAAAAAATTTTCGCACCTGTCAATTTCACTTTATAAACGTAAAATTAAGAAAGTTTTCACTTCCTATCTCCTCGTGGCCGAGCTGGTTAGCTGTCAGAGTTTTCTCCTTTCTTTTCCACCTTCGCATCAAGGCTTCGGGTTCGTCCTACCTGCCTACAAAAACTTTTTTACACTTCCAAACACCCGGTCAACGTTTATTTTAAACAGGGTTGTTTTGATCTACCCCTCAACACACACACCTCCAAACATCTGGGCAACGCCGAGAACCCCCGCTAGTCTAACATATAAAAGTGAAAATGTGTGTGTGTGTGTGTGTGTGTGTGTGCGTTTGTGTGTTTGTATGTTCGCCAAAAACTTTCGAAAGACCCAATCAAACTTGACTTTGGTACCATTTTTATCCTTAGACTTTCGGATGAAAAATATCGAAAATTTGACCCAAACAGTAACCTTTAAGTTGGTCATCTGGCTGGTTTTCTGCATGGGTGGGGGGTCTAAAAATTTAGTGACATTTTAACGCTTTTTTCTATATAATTTAATGGTTCTCTAATAATTTTGATACATATTTGATAAAACGCTTAGTCATGTCTCAGATGTGACGTCAGCTCCCTTTAATGGCGACTTTTAATACATACATTAACCGCCTTCGACGAGTAACTAAGAGTTAAATATTAATTTAACCGCTTTCGAAGGGGAACCCAGGGTTAAATCTAAATTTTCGAGTCGAAAAATTGGTGCCAACGTAATTTGGCATAAAGCAAAGTTTTTAAAAATGCAAAAATACAACTTATGTAATTGACATTTATCTCCTTTATGACTGGGTTTGCAAATAGATTTGAACCCAATTTGATTGCTCATACAAGTACCGCCATTTTTACAGGGATTGATAAAACACGGATTCACTGGAAAAGTACAAATATACACACATATATGTATGCGTTTCATTGGTGTAAACAATGCAGAAAGTATATGTGTAATTAGATTTACAAACCGCTCAAATGTACTTGAGATGTTAGGCTGTGTAAGATGGTTACTTTGGTCAAAATCGACTTTTCCTTCTTTCATAGGATTATTTCGATTATCGATTATTGATACTTATCAAATACATTCCGATACAACACCTATCTAAGAACTCTGTCAGAAATATAAAGTACCTTCGTGCGAAATTTCATAAAAATCGGTCCAGCCGTTTTCAAGTCCATAAGTAACGCTCTCTCACACACAAAGTTCCTTATACGAGTGGCGTGCAATAAGTAATGCCCCTGAACCACTTCCAGTTGTCTGATCTAGCTAAAATTTTTCATGCGCAATGATTTATATCTCTACGCGTTATGTGGCAAATTACAGCTCTGAACTGATTGTGGTTTCTGTTTTACAGGTGTTTGAACTGAGTCAGGTGTGAAATGGAGCCTGTTGAATGTCGAGCAGTGATCTAGTTTTTGTATTTGAAAGGACGCACACCACAGGAGACTTTTGATGAAATGAAAGAAACTTATGGTGATAATGCCCCATCATATGACTTTGTAAAATGCTGGCATCGTGAATTCAAACATGGCAGGAATTCTGTGGAAACAGCTCCCAGACTTGGTCGCCCTCCTTCTGCCATTGATGAGGCATCTGTCCGTCAAGTTGAGGCTGCCATTTTGGAAGATCGGTGCAAATAGCCGAAGATGTCAAGATTAGTACAGGGTCTGTGGAAACTATCATTCATGACCATTTGCATATGCATAAGGTGTCTGCCAGATGGATTCCCAGGTTGATCACACTATTGCAGAAGCGAGAACGCGTTGAGTGCTCAAGGATGAATTTGGAGATGTGCCAAGAAGATGAGTCAAAGTTTTTCAAAAGACTGATTACACAGGATGAAACCTGGGTCCATCACTATGATCCAAAGACCAAAGCCCAGTCAATGCAGTGGAAGTACTTGGACTCACCACCTCCAAAGAAGGCAAGGGTGCAGCCCTCCACTGGCAAGGTCATGCTCACAGTCTTCTAGGACCAGGACGGAGTAGTGATGACAGATTTCCTGGCAAAGGGTACCACAATTACAGGAGCCTATTATGCTTCTCTTTTGAGGAAATTAAGGGAAGCTATCAAAATCAAGAGGCGGGGCAAGATCAGCAAAGGTACCCTCCTCCTGCAGGATAACGCTATGGTCCACAACTCTCATATCACCAGATCATAAGCACGGGCGTGTGGTTATGAAATCCTACCCCATCCTCCCTACTCTCCTGACCTTGCACCCTTGACTTTCACCTCTTCCCAGCCATGAAGTTGTTTTTGAAAGGAAAGTATTTGCCAGATGATTTCTGAAGTCATGTCGTGGTTGGAGGACCAATCTGGGTGTTCTACAAAAACGGTCTCCAGAGCTGCATCAAACGATGGGAGAAATGCATAACTCTGGATGGTTTCTATGTAGAGAAAGACTAATATCTGTGCCAAGTTTCGTTGCTCTACTACTATGGGAAGTGGGTCAGGGACATTATTTATTGCACACCCCTAGAATAAGAGTTTTTAACATTCATATAATTTCTTTTACTCTATATTTTTTACCCAAGTGTATGCTCCCGTAACAAGAATGATTAACCAAAGATACAAAACTAAATGAGTCTATGATGTGATGTTACATTTTCAAACCTAAGGAAATAATATTTAAGATAAAAGACTACAATAGTAATGATACATAAGTGTTTTTAATTAGTTGGTAAATGAATGCCGTTCTTTATATGATTAGTTCTTTAAATTTTAAATAATCCACATGATGTCAATTCCTTCCTTGAAGAATTCAGGCACGATGCAAGCTTCTTAAACTTGAAGAAGCACTTCTTATCAGGAGGTTCTGATGGTTTGGACACACCCTTCATCAGACACCAATTTGTCTGATTTACAAGGTAATACAACCAACACCTATGTGTGTTGCGGAAAAATAACGGTTATTAACTGAAAACGGAACTCGCAATGATCAAAACGTATTTGGAAAGTATTGCCGTCGAGATTTCAGTATATGACGATAGAATCACAAATGGCTAAACTATGCTGAGGAGTAAACAACGGATAGACCTGGATGAACTGTCTTGATTTATGATGCGGCAGATATAGTAGGAGCCGGCTCAAATCACACCGGAGGAATGTCGCCACAAGTACCAATAAGTAATTAGTTGAAATACGAAATAGAGAACTTTTACTTTCTTCTATATATGTGTATAAACAGCGTGGCTATAGTCTTTCATGTGTCTGAGCGGATTTCGCCATTGTGTTGAATATATTTGATTGTTGTTATATTATTTGATAGTTTGTCACTTTTGTTTATCATTTATTCTTCTGACTAACCTTCGATATCGGGATTCCTAGTATCTCGGATGGTGGTTGATTATAATGGAACAATAATTATTGCGGGATAGTCATGAATTCATTAACGGTTCTGTACTCGAATAATATAGATAGCTACATGTTTTGTATTTTAAAAATTCTCTCGGTGGTGAAAGCTATATATATATATATATATATATATATATATATATATATATATATATATATATATATATATAAGTAGGTTGTAGTTTGCTTGAAGCATTGTTGAAGAAAATTATAAGATAAAATTAAAAGCCAAGAACAATGCGAGATTTTTTTTTATATAGAGTAAAATTAAATGCAAACAAAAGAAATAAATTTCTTTTTTTTTTTTTTTGTTTTTTCTTTTTCACACAAATTTTAACTCTAAACAACAGTAATTTTTTTTCTGTTGTATTCAATGGTGTTGTAAATCTCACTATATTTCAGACTTATTAGTCCATTTTCAAGAGAAGACAGCGGAAGAGTGTTCAAAATTGGAAAAGTAGCCGCAGAGTTTGCCACGTGATACCGCGAAATATAGAACAAAAAATGACGTTAGGAGAACGTTAAAATAAATCAGTTGATGTTTGAAATACTTGTTGCGTTTGTGAATCAAGGGAGATGACTATTCAAGCAAGGTTTTTTTTTTTTTTAATTATTGTTTTTCTTATGTTTTAAACTTATATTATAAAAGCGGAGCTCAATTCCAGTCTATTGTTTAGTGTGGGAGTATTTTTTGAAATAATTAAAGATTCGAGGATACGAAGTTGACCTACGTTTCTTGAAGAAGCAAGAATGTTGATGTGAAAATCTGGTTCTGAATTAATGCAAGTGCGAATATGTTTATAGAACGACGAAGCAGTAGTGTTTAAGTGCTCTTTAATGCGGTGATGAAGCAATCTGGTAGTGCTTCCGATGTAAGATGCACTGCATTTAGCGCATTGTAGGTCGTAAACAACGTGGTTCTTAAAGCATAAACCTGTGTGTGATATTGGGCAATTAGAGAGTGAACAAGGGGAGGGTGTATGCGATGGATGTTTTCGGTTGAGCTGTTGTCTTAAAGTAGATCCAGTGTGGATGAGTTGAATGTTGAGCCCCTCGCTGCGGATGGCTTTTCGGATTGAAGATGAGATTTTGTCACTGAGGAAGGGTAGTTTTAGAAAACAATTGTTAGAGAAGGGTCGGGTGTTGCGTTTTTTCTTTTTAAGTGAGGATAGGATCGTATTAGGGTAGCCGTTTAGTGAGAGGGTCTGTAGGAAATTGTTAGTGTGTGTATGTTTGTCGGAGATGTTAGTGCATTTGTCTTGTATGCGTGAGATTTCGGCATGTGCGTAGTTTAGTTTGTCCTTGAGAGGTAGCGCAGATTTGAAATGTACGAAGAGGCGTTTGCTGGCGGGTTTTCTGTAGAATTCAGTGCATATGGCACCATTTTTTTTTATTTGTATTTTAAAATCAAGTAGAGAAAGAGATTCCGAAGAGTCTGGGTGTTCTATAGTAAATTTTAAGTTTGGGTCGGCGTTATTGAATTTGTGGAAAATGTTAATAGCTTCTTCGCAGGAGTATGTGATAATTAAAATGTCATCGATATATCTAATAAAAAGGAGATAAGAATAGCAGGTACTAAGGGTGTGTCTTTCGAGTTTGTCCATATAAGCAATGGCAAGAATACCGGATAGACTGGAGCCCATGGGTAGTCCAGATACTTGTTTGAACGTGTTTTGTAGGAAAGTAAAGTAAGTGTTGTCTACTATAATACGGAGGAGTTGTAAGAGATCTCCTGGAGTAATTCCGAAGCATTGTGGGTTTTTAGATGCTATAATGTCTGCCATGAGATTGATGGCTGGATGTGCAGGAATGGAGGTGTATAAAGAAACGACGTCTAGGCTAAATGGGTATCTGTATAGTTTGAGTAGATGGTGTGGTAGATCGTTGAGTCTGTTAATTACTTGGTTGGAACTACTAACATGGGCTGGGAAGGTAGAGAGTAGAGGTTTAAGTAGGCGGGATATTAACCAAGAGATTTTATAAAGGGGACCGTTAACGCTTGAAACAATGGGTCTGATCTGTGTGTGTGTGCTATTTTTGTGGGTTTTAATAAGGTGATAAAAGGTAGGTAATTTGCTGTATTTAGTAATAAAATTTAGTCTGTGTTGTTTTGGGAGATTTCTTTTAAAACAAATTTGAGACCATGTCTTGTTAATGTTGTTCTCAATACGAGCAGCAGTGATATTATGTGCTGGGGTGTAAAGGTCGGTATTGGAAAGATGCTCTATAGCAAGGTTGTTATAAGATTCCTGTGATATAACGCAAAATTCTCTGCCCTTATCAGAGGGTAAGTAAACTAAATCTTTGTCTTTAAGGGATTTAAGGGTGAGGTATTGGTTCCTGGTAAGATTGGGGGTAATATGGTGTTGTTCGCGTTCAAGTATTCTGAGTATTTTATGTTTTAACCTTGAAAGTTTTAGATCTAGTGGAATATTATTAGGAGGTGGGTATAAAGGGTGATCAAGGTGAAAAACAGGAAAAGAGGTGTTGTGATTACCTGAGAGGTTGAGGGGGTTGTCCTTGTTATCATGCAGGGCAAAAGCGTGCAGCCATTTAAGGTGGTAAGCAGTTCTGCAGAACTGCGTTTCTATGTTGAGTTTAGCTTTATCTGTCAGTTTCATTGTGGTGATAAACTTAGGGCCAAGTGAAAGGAGATCCGTTTCAGTTGTGGAAAGAGAGTTAGTGAGGTCAGTTACGAGAAGATGATCTTTAAGGGACTTGTCGGTGGAAGAATCCTGTGAATTATGTATGTGTCTGTTGTAGACCGGTTTATTAGTTTTCTGTTTAAGCCAAGTAAATTTGCGTATGAGACGTTTCTGTTCATTGTTGAAGCTGGAATGGTATGCGCGGTCGATCAGAGATTGGATGTTGTTTAGCGAATGACCGTTAGGGGTAGATGAAGTGAGGGAATTCCGGAGGTTCTTGACTGAATTAATATGTCCATGTAGAGTCCGGTGGTGTTGCTTAATGATTATTTTGAAGCAATAGTTATATATAAATTGTCGTGAAGTGTGTAGAAAACGGAAACATGTTGGCAGATTTATGTTCCTGATTGTGTTAGGAATAATTTTGTTTTTACGGCATTTTTTCAAAAAGTAGATTTGACAGTTGACTCTAGCGCGTTTTTCCGTAGTTTTGAAGATGCTCTTCATGAGTGCAAACTCTGTCTGGCTGAGACTGAGGGATATAGTTCTGCAGAACTGCTTACCACCTTAAATGGCTGCACGCTTTTGCCCCGCATGATAACAAGGACAACCCCCTCAACCTCTCAGGTAATCACAACACCTCTTTTCCTGTTTTTCACCTTGATCACCCTTTATACCCACCTCCTAATAATATTCCACTAGATCTAAAACTTTCAAGGTTAAAACATAAAATACTCAGAATACTTGAACGCGAACAACACCATATTACCCCCAATCTTACCAGGAACCAATACCTCACCCTTAAATCCCTTAAAGACAAAGATTTAGTTTACTTACCCTCTGATAAGGGCAGAGAATTTTGCGTTATATCACAGGAATCTTATAACAACCTTGCTATAGAGCATCTTTCCAATACCGACCTTTACACCCCAGCACATAATATCACTGCTGCTCGTATTGAGAACAACATTAACAAGACATGGTCTCAAATTTGTTTTAAAAGAAATCTCCCAAAACAACACAGACTAAATTTTATTACTAAATACAGCAAATTACCTACCTTTTATCACCTTATTAAAACCCACAAAAATAGCACACACACACAGATCAGACCCATTGTTTCAAGCGTTAACGGTCCCCTTTATAAAATCTCTTGGTTAATATCCCGCCTACTTAAACCTCTACTCTCTACCTTCCCAGCCCATGTTAGTAGTTCCAACCAAGTAATTAACAGACTCAACGATCTACCACACCATCTACTCAAACTATACAGATACCCATTTAGCCTAGATGTCGTTTCTTTATACACCTCCATTCCTGCACATCCAGCCATCAATCTCATGGCAGACATTATAGCATCTAAAACCCCACAATGCTTCGGAATTACTCCAGGAGATCTCTTACAACTCCTCCGTATTATAGTAGACAACACTTACTTTACTTTCCTACAAAACACGTTCAAACAAGTATCTGGACTACCCATGGGCTCCAGTCTATCCGGTATTCTTGCCATTGCTTATATGGACAAACTCGAAAGACACACCCTTAGTACCTGCTATTCTTATCTCCTTTTTACTAGATATATCGATGACATTTTAATTATCACATACTCCTGCGAAGAAGCTATTAACATTTTCCACAAATTCAATAACGCCGACCCGAACTTAAAATTTACTATAGAACACCCAGACTCTTCGGAATCTCTTTCTCTACTTGATTTTAAAATACAAATAAAAAAAAATGGTGCCATATGCACTGAATTCTACAGAAAACCCGCCAGCAAACGCCTCTTCGTACATTTCAAATCTGCGCTACCTCTCAAGGACAAACTAAACTACGCACATGCCGAAATCTCACGCATACAAGACAAATGCACTAACATCTCCGACAAACATACACACACTAACAATTTCCTACAGACCCTCTCACTAAACGGCTACCCTAATACGATCCTATCCTCACTTAAAAAGAAAAAACGCAACACCCGACCCTTCTCTAACAATTGTTTTCTAAAACTAACCTTCCTCAGTGACAAAATCTCATCTTCAATCCGAAAAGCCATCCGCAGCGAGGGGCTCAACATTCAACTCATCCACACTGGATCTACTTTAAGACAACAGCTCAACCGAAAACATCCATCGCATACACCCTCCCCTTGTTCACTCTCTAATTGCCCAATATCACACACAGGTTTATGCTTTAAGAACCACGTTGTTTACGACCTACAATGCGCTAAATGCAGTGCATCTTACATCGGAAGCACTACCAGATTGCTTCATCACCGCATTAAAGAGCACTTAAACACTACTGCTTCGTCGTTCTATAAACATATTCGCACTTGCATTAATTCAGAACCAGATTTTCACATCAACATTCTTGCTTCTTCAAGAAACGTAGGTCAACTTCGTATCCTCGAATCTTTAATTATTTCAAAAAATACTCCCACACTAAACAATAGACTGGAATTGAGCTCCGCTTTTATAATATAAGTTTAAAACATAAGAAAAACAATAATTAAAAAAAAAAAAAAAAAAAAACCTTGCTTGAATAGTCATCTCCCTTGATTCACAAACGCAACAAGTATTTCAAACATCAACTGATTTATTTTAACGTTCTCCTAACGTCATTTTTTGTTCTATATTTCGCGGTATCACGTGGCAAACTCTGCGGCTACTTTTCCAATTTTGAACACTCTTCCGCTGTCTTCTCTTGAAAATGGACTAATAAGTCTGAAATATAGTGAGATTTACAACACCATTGAATACAACAGAAAAAAAATTACTGTTGTTTAGAGTTAAAATTTGTGTGAAAAAGAAAAAACAAAAAAAAAAAAAAAAAAAAGAAATTTATTTCTTTTGTTTGCATTTAATTTTACTCTATATAAAAAAAAATCTCGCATTGTTCTTGGCTTTTAATTTTATCTTATATATATATATATATATATATATATATATATATATATATATATATATATATATATATATATATATATATATTAGTGATGGGATGATTCCCAAATTTTTCTGATTCCGTTCTAAATTCCCAATTTCGATAAGGTACTGATTCTGATTTGTCTGTAATGACGGTGAATGCAATGATTTTGTAACATTTGGATCCCATCTACCTAAACGCCTAATTTTGTGTTTATGCATTTTTGTTACCATGCTATTTGTAATTAGTGTTTTCAGGTAAAATTCAACTTTCACACTATTTTTTTCATTCAATCGTAAGGTAGAAAAATATTAAAAAAAAAAGACCCTCCCCGTCCCCAATGTAAAAATAATTACCCACGCTTGTACTTTGTATTTCTCAAAACTTTTAATTATAAATTTTAAAGTGAAGCTGCGGGGAAAATAGACACGGACATATACACGACCTACTTGTGAAGCGCCCACGTCTTTGCCTGTCATGGACGTTGCACAGGAAAAAGAAAAAGCAAGATGGCGTCTGTGATATTTAACAGAAACGGTCTCATGTAATCTCCTGAGGTTCACGTGGGTGAATGTAATACAAAGCAGGTCGCTTGAAGTTGTGGGGGGAGATCTTTGGCTGTTCAGACGCTAAACAGGTGACGTTACAAGACAAATGGTTATTCAGTGCATTGGGACAAGTGAAGGAGGTTCCAGTTGTACAAGCTGTTTTCGGTATGACGTCGGGATTTGATCCTAAGCTGATTCCACTGTTGGATGTCAGCAGTGTTGAGCAGTCAGTACAGAAATGGGTGGAAAAGGCAGAATTAATATGCCAACTCAGTGGTGTGAAGCGTCTGGAATGCATGGTCCCAATGTGCCTTGCTAGGGGCACATATGCTGTATACCAGCAGCTAACGGATGAAAAGAAGGCAGATTGCACCTGTATCAAAAACGCCCTCTACACAGCGTTTGCATTAGATCTGTTTGCTGCATGGAAGGAGTTTATGGCACGCAAGTTACATTCTGAGGAGACGGTTGATGTTTATCTGGCAGAACTGTTCGGAGGAATGTCAGAGAAAGGCCTAGTGTGTGCCTTTATTGCAGGATTGCCTGCTGGTGTGGAATATCTGCTCCGAGCCTCGTCCCAAGTAGAAAAGATGGACATCTTGGAAGTATTAACGCGGGCGTGGGTGATACTAAAAAGGAGTCCAGAGACTGTAGACCGCGCGGCAGCCGTGCAGCCGTGCAGCCATTACAGGGTGGATCTCAGGACCTGGGTACAGTTACAAGCTACTACAAGTGTGGTGGGCCCAACCATTTGGCCTGTGATTGTCTCTCATCGGGCTGACTGACTCAAAGGCTTAACGGGCTTCAGTGCTATAAGTGTCAAAACCAGGGTCACCTGGCCCGTGCCAGTCCAGGAAACAGGCAAGGGGAGGAAGCTACAGCACTTCTCCCTAGATCGCCACTGAACAAGGCACTGTCTGCAGTGACTGTGCGCATTAACAGACGTGAATGCCTCGCCCTTGTAGACACTGGATGCACCCAGACCCTGATTTGCAAGGCGTGTTGCGACACTTGGTACAAAGAGAGAATTCCAGTGCTAACCAAGGGTGGCAGATCGCTGGCCCCTTGTGTGGTGAGCGTCATCAGCACAAGCATCGGCGACGGGCCTGCAGTAGTTGTGCAAGCCCTGGCGGTGGACGGGGAGCTGCTTGGATATGGCCTACTTCTAGGGATGGATTTGATTACACAGCTGGGTGGAATCACTGTGGACTGCACTGGCAAGATAGAGTTCTCCCGACATGAGAAACGTGTTTGCGCTGCAATTACCCTGGACGAGCCTGACTTTCATGCGGAGTACGAAAGGGAAACCAACGCGTGGACGGCATCTTGGAAGTGGGCTGGCGATCACCCATCAATATCCTTACGGAACCAACTATCAGAGTACCCCCTCCAATGAGGCTCAGGGGGGCAGTATGAAGAAGAACTGCAGACTTGGATCAACAATGGCTGGCTACTTCAATATCCCGAGGATGAGCTCGGCCTCCCCCTGAGGACTGGTTCCCCTTATGGCTGTCTTACAAGATAGCAAACAGAAGGTTCGACCCGTCATGGGCTACTGTGAACTTAGTGAACATGTCGACCAATACACAGCAGGGGCAGATATTTGTGTGCTCAAATTAAGGGAGTGGTGGCAGCAAGGGTCGGACGTGGCAATTCTGGACCTGCGCAGGCCCTACCTGCAGATACGCATTGAAAAAGAGCTGTGGCCATTTCATACTGTAGAAATTAAAGGAACTCGCTATTGTCTGACCAGGCTAGGGTTCGGTCTCAATGTGGCACCAGGCATTATGATGGCAATTATGCATGCGATCGATCCAGCAACAGTATGAGGTTGTGTGCCAGGCAACATTGTCTTACATTGACGATATCTTTGTAAATGAGAGTCTCATGTCTGGCCAGTCAAAGAGCACTTTGAGAACTTGGGATTGACATACAAGGAACCGGAACGTCTGCGAGACGGAGCAAAAGTACTTGGCCTGCACGTGAGCAGTAGCAAGGAGGAGCTCTACTAGAGGAGAGGTGGTGACATTCCGGAAGTCCCATCCAGCGCATAACTCGTCGGAGTGTTTTTTCTGTTTGCAGAAAGCTGGTGTGCCACTTCCCTATGTGTGGTTGGCTCAGGGTGGCAGTGGCAGTCATAAAACGTCATGCCACATCTGTATCATTGGGATGGGATGATAAAGTGCATGATACCACGCTCCTAATCATGCTAACAGAAACTATGGCCAGGGTGACTCGTGACGACCCTGTGCGAGGGAACTGATGTGTTAATGGGAACAAGTTCACGGTCTGGGTGGATGCTAGTTCACTAGCCCTTGGACTTTCCCTTGCGGTTGATGATGGTATTATTGAAGACGCCTAGAGAATAATTCTAGGCACATAAACCTGGTCGAATTTGATGCCACATTGAAAGGAGTTACCCTGACACTTCAGTGGCAAGCCAGGCTACTACATATTATCACGGACTCTGCATGCACTCATCGGTGGTGGATAACCGATGCATTAACTAGAAGAGCACAGCTAACCATAGGGGCAGCGAGTGAGATTTTGATACGAAGATTGCTCACCACCCTGGCCGATACAATCAAAGAGAACAACCTGGCCGTAGTCGTAACATTGATCAGGTCTGCAAGCAACAGAGCAGATGCACTGACACGAGTACCACAACGGTGGCTGCTGGTTGATATCTGGGAAGGTTCTGAGATGCTGCAACACCCATTTAGTACCGCTCAGGCTCAACGCTGTTTAACTTCGGTGATCCAGCAGAAACTGGTGTGTCAACGTGATTATGCCGTATAATGTGCAATATAGATGCAGATCGTATCAGTGAGAGTCATCGACAATGTGTACACCCAGGGGTTAAGCGGACACTATATTTTGCCAAGATGGTTGACCCAGAAGTAAGAAGGGCAGATGTCAAGAGAGCAGTGGAAAGGTGCGAGGCAATCACTTCCTCACCCTCATGGATTGTGGACCTATGCGCTTCGCGGTCTGGAGACCACTCCAAAAAAATTTGGTGTTCAATTCACGGTAAATTATGTTCATTGTACGCTGGTCCCCCCACCCCCGCATCAAAAGGTGGCCATAAAGTGTGTACTCATTTTACATTAAATTATTATAGAAAAGCGACCCCTACTTTTTTTTTTTAAATTAACAGTGTTTAATATTTTTGAAACTACTCGTTTGCCGGAATTTTAAAAGTATTTTCGTTTTCAGCACCCCCAAAAACCTTTTTTGAAATCACCATTTCTTCATATGCGTTAAGCTACTTGTTTGCTGGAATTTTAAACGTGATTTTCGTTTTCAGCACCTCTGGAAACATATATAAATCGTAATCTGAAAGGATTTGTTGAAGGTGGAAAGAATCCTCATATTTACCTTTTTTTATTTGTTAAATAAAGTGGTTAAGTGAATTTATAATTTAATGACATTCTCACGTGTGTAATAATAGCATGATGTAATTTTATCCATTTATAGTTTGTGTATAGTAACAAATAGACAAACATATAAATCGAATTGGAAACTCAAAAACCAAATGAAACGAAATATTATCCCATGCGTCCCTAGAAATACTACTGCAATATTTTTATTAATAAAATAAAAGCTTGATTTAAATGAATTGTTAACCGCATGTGTAATAATAGCGTTATTTAATTTTAGTCATTTATAGTTTGTGAAGCAGTTTTTATGTAAACAAATCTGAAAACTTAAAAATTGAATCGGCAACGCGAAAACAAAATGAGAAGAAATGCTTTTCTAAAGCGTCCATGATAACCGTTTAGTAAAAACGAATTACTGTCTCGTTATCTTTATTACTATTATAAAATATAATTATTTAATGACATCCTCACATGTGTAATAATAGCGTGATGTAATTTTATCCATTTATAGTTTGTGTATAGTAACAAACATGCAAATGGAATCGGAAACTCCAAAACGAAATGAAACGAAATAATTGTTAACCACATTTTAACATGTAAAATAATAGTGTGATTAAATTTTAGCCATTTATTGTTTCTGAAGCAGTTATAATGTAAACAAATCTGAAAACTTAAAAATCGAGTCGGAAACACGAAAACAAATTGAGACGCAATGTTTTTCTAAAGCATTCCTGATAACCGTTTAGTAAAAACGAATTACTGTTTCGTTATCTTTATTACCAAAATAAAATATAATTAATAATGATTTGTCACTGTATGTTTATTAATATAATAAAATATAAATAAAAGTTATTTGTCACTGTAAATGAAATAAATGTAATGGAAATATAAAACTCCAATTTCCGTTTGGTGGAATAACGCAACAAAGAATCATTAAACCAAGTTATTTGTCTTCTAGTGATAAGGATGGAAATAAATAAAAATGTAGTGCAAAGCAAATTTTTTTAGAGATAAAGTTTGTAATCGGGACATTTAATATGTAATGATTCCACTCAGGGAAGCCATGTTGGTGTTAATCTCTGTAGCGTTCTTTTTGTGAATGATGATGATGTTTCGCTCATTCCGGAATGGCCGAATATGTAGACAACAACCAATGAGATTGTGAGGAATCATAGGTGGGAGAAATCATTACCTGAGTTGTGGTAAAGTGTTAAGAGAATGTGATGTGTAAGAAATTACTAGTCAGTTAATGATGGTTTAGACGGAGGAAAATAGGAAAGGAAAAATATACGCGGTGTAAAATGGGGGCGTAAGAGGACATATGGAAGAGGGGGAGAAATTTGAGCTACTTCCCCTGTACGATGGTAAAGATGGCGCTTCTAGAAATAAATGTAATATTTTAATATTACGAAATGTATATGTAGTGGCGTTCTGTAGTAAAATAAGGTAATGGCTAATAGCGTAAACATAATAAACTTTTATGTGCCACCTGTTGTTGTAAATGTATAGTATATTGGTCTAGAGGGGAAAACTGCGCATGTTTTATTATATACAAGATGTAAACAATGAACATAAAAATATAACTTACTAGTTTCACAATTATCTCCTGTAAAGTCTTTCGTACAGTTGCATAAATATTTGCCAGTCGATGATATTGGAATACATGTGCCATTATTTTTACACGGTTTATTTTCACATGGAGGCCCTGAAATAATAAAAATATGTAAACATTAGAAATGTTAAAAGCCAATCAACTACAAATTTTATATTTTAAAAGTATCAGAGTATATACATGTCATGATGCAAATATCATTAACTTGTATTAAATGGCATTTAAAAAAAAAACTTTCTTTGTGTGTTTTTCATGAGAACTACATTGATTTATCATAAGCTTTATATGTACAACTGAAATTAATAAGATTAATAGGTAATTACATTTATAAAAATCATATAAATTATGTTATAGATAGAAATATTATGAATAACAAGTTTAAGGGTTAATGATCCTATGTGATAAAAATTACTGAACTAACGTATATATATATATATATATATATATATATATATATATATATGTCATTCACATACAGTACTGTTTCGCTGTTTCATAGCTCATCAGTGTGGCTAGACAAACAACTACCTCAAGCCAGAATCGAAACCCGATCGCCCAAAGTCGGAGCTTCTAACAGTTGTGCTATACGACTGCTGCTATGCGGGCAGTAAATTAACAATGTTTTGACATTGTTCAAAGTACCTAAGCCCAATTTATTTACACAAAGAGCATCGCTTCATACGCTAATGGTAATTTGCATATCATTTCCCAAATGCTCAACCTAAGATAGGGAGAATTATATATATATATATATATATATATATATATATATATATATATATACATTAAGGAACTCGTTTCTTATCATTGAGCACTTTCAGTTGAGATATATATATATATATATATATATATATATATATATATATATATATATATAAGCTTTACCCTGCCACAAGTTGCTGTGGCTCAATTTAGTGTAATGGAAAAATCACCATATTAAGAACGCCTCTAACCTCCCCATATTAAAAATGGGTTTTGGAATGAATACCACAATTCTCCCCACGTTAAGAACTGCTTTCGGAATGAACACCCTCAACCTATCCATATTAAAAATTTTTGAGGTGGACCTAATGTGAAATGTTACCTTTTGTTTTTTGTTTTTTAATAAATTGTTAGTTGAAAGCACAGAATAATTACCAAACACCATCCTCTCCCCATGGTAAAAATGGCTAAAGAAAATAACAGTTTTCTTGGAAGAAACTTATCTGTATTTCACCTAACAATTTCTTTAATGAAGAAAAAGCATTCATATTTTCTCATATAAAACAACTTCCGGTAAAAAAAAGTGTACTTTCAATTTTGTTAAAAGTTTTCTGGAAAAAAAGAAAGCTTTAATCTAACAATTTACGGTAAAAAACAATAAAAAAACAATAGTTTTTATATAATTTCACGCTATCTTATTTTTAATAATAAATTGTTAATTGAAAGCGCAGAATAGTTACAAAACACCCTCCCCTCTCCAATGAAAAAAATAAAAAATAAGAAATAAAAAAGGTATTATTTCAGCATGATACCAAAAATACATAAAAGACTGCACTTTCATCTAACAATTTATAGTTTTAATAATAAAAATGAAATTTTGGGTACTTATATATTTTTTGTTACTGTGCTGAAATAATAATGTTATTATTTTGAAAGCGATTCTTAACATAGGAAGGATGTTTTTTAACTAATCTGTGCTTACACCGTACAGGTAAAAATAAAAAAAGATTTTTATTGGTCAATGTTTTTCATTCTAAATAAGATAAAACACATGTAATAATTTCAAAACTTTGTCTTGCAGTTTATTTTTCTTTAATTTGTTAATCACATGATCATATTTTCAATAAGTATGTTATTATATTTTACCTATTTAAAGTTTGTAAAACATGTAAACAGACTTTTGCTTGATACAGGTGACGACTTTTAAGAATCCCTTTTAGTGATTACCTGGTTTGAGGATATATATACAACTAAACAGCAAATCTGCCCCCAAAAATCAGGTATTATATTACTTTGAGACCCGTCCAACGTTCGTGTATAACAAAATAATGTATTGTAGATTTCGGTGTGCTTAAAACGAATCCGCAGACCGTTTCCGTCGCAGAAAAAGTAGTTTTCATGATATGAAGGAATTACTTTTTCGAAAAGTAGGTGATCACTTTGCGATGTAAATTTAACTTAGAATGAGAACCCACTTTGTGGCCACTTGAGAGCGGCATTTTTGTGTTTATTGGCTGAAAAGTATTGTGTTTGATTTTTTTTTTTTGCATGGTAATAACCCCTGAACTCTGGGACTATTTGCCATTTCGCATACCTAGTCTTTGTTTACGATACGCACGAGCGTAAACGAATGCTGGTAAATATGAACTCGCGTACCAAACTTCCTTGTCAAAAAATCTTTAAGCCAATAAACATAAAAGAAAATCCCCCCTCTCTCAGGTGGCCCGAAATTGGGTGCTCATATTAATTTAAAATTATATGGAAAAGTGATTACCCAGTTTTCGAAAAAGTAATATCCTCATATCAGGGAAAGTATTTCTTTTGCGACGACCACGGTTTGCAGATTCGTTTTTAGCACACCGAAATCTACAAAAAGTATTTTGTTATATATGAACGTGAGACGGACCTTCGGGGGAAAAAGGGCAAATTTGCCGTTTAGTTTTACAAATAGCCTCGAAGCCTATTATCACAAAAAGGGATATGTTGGATGGACACCGGTATATAGAGCTTAATGTGAACCACGTTCTTTAACAAATAAAAAAAGAAAAAATGAAAGATTAAGTTTTAAAGTTGATTAAATGTATTTTATTTTATAATTGAAAATTTTATTTTATCATTTAAAACATCGAACAATACAAATAATTAATTGGTTAAGAAATAAGAATAAAGAAATAATGAACAGATAAAGTTTCAAAATGATTAAATGTATTTTATTTTATAATTTAAAATTTTTATTTTATAATTTAAAATTTAAAAAATTGAACAATACAAATAATACATTGGTTTACAAATAAAAAAAGGAAATAATTAAAGATGAAGTTTAAAACTTCATCTTTCTAGTTTTTATTTGTTAAACAACGTGATTAATTTAGATTAAATTTTAATCCCAGAATTACATTTGCAATAATCACATGAATATAAACAAACGTTTGTTTACATTAAGCTCTATATACTGGTGTCGACCCAACGCGTCCCTTTTTGTGATAATAGGCTTCGGGGCTATTTGTACAACTAAACGGCAAATCTGCCAGGAAAAAGTTTGCATTAAAAACAGTAAATGAATTCGATAGAAAAAAAATTGGATGCTATTTTTTCTTTTTTTTCGAAAAAAATTAAACAATTAAAACGTAATGTTTGATGGTCCAAAAAGCCTTATGATAAATAAATGAGCAAGTGAATGGTTTTAGTGTATTTATCGATTAAACAGAACTCGTGGTGCAATATTTGGACCGTTGATTTCTACCGGAAATAACATGGCGAGGATAGTTCCGCATTTACGAAAAATAATTTTTATTTTATTTAATATTAATTTCTGTGTTACTATTTTAATGATTTAAAAAAAAAAAGGGTGTTATAGTTAGAATTGTTATTTTTCGTCATTTCAAAATGGTAAACCGGAAGCATTTCCTCTAATTGGCTCGGCTGAAATCAGAAATTTTCCCCGACCAATAAAAGTTTTTTTTAAATAAGGTAATATTTACTTTTTAATATTTCAAAACACAGTTAGATTATAAACACTCACTGTAAATTTCTAGTGTATCAATTTTTAACAAACCAGATATTCCATTTATATATATATATATATATATATATATATATATATATATATATATATATATATACATCCAACAGGCGTCCAACCACTGTGCTGGACGTCGCTGGTTGTCGTAGAGTATCCACTTCTCATCACACGTCACAATTCGCTCAAGAAATTTAAGAAATAGGTCGTTTTGGTTGCGCAGAAAGAGCATAGAAGACACTTTAAAATAACGATTTTTTATTATCGTTATATCTATGCGATACCCATATATGCAACTTTTTTGACGTCCCTATTTGCTTTAAATGGCGAACTACTGTTGTATGGTCGACCTCAAGTTCAACAGCAACTTATCGTGTGGTTTTACGAGGGTCGGCTTCAATTAAGGTTTTCAAGTGTTCCTTATTAACCGCAGTCGGCCTGCCGTGACCGTCTTTATCTTCGAGGCTCTCGTCACCCTTGTAAAATTTCTTGAACCACCGTTGTGCCACACGTTCGTTAGTGGTATCTGGGCCAAACGCATGATTGATATCACGAGCTATCTTGGCAGCTTTTTGGCCTAGTTTGAAATGGAACAAGAAAATCGTGCAGATTTGAATTTTGTCCATGCTGTCAAAAATATTTTAAATAGTGCCATATATGTGGGTATTTGTAAGATTTTTCTACAATTTTCAATAATTCTTTCGATATATATTAATTTTGACGGTGCTACTAAAAAGATGGAGGCCAGATATTTTTCTTTCACCTTATGCACTTGTGTACATTCGCCTTATGTACTCGTGTGCGTTAGAAGGATTGAGTTTATTCGGCGAGTCAACATTACAACATTTTTTTTTTACATAAAATGAGGGTAGAGATTTACATGCCGCTTGCCTCATCACAACTGCCAACACATGTACTTACACCATTAGCTCAGTAATTATTGGAACTTAAAGATGAGTAGTTGGTATTTGAGAAAGAGCTATGTAAAACCATTGAGGAAGTCAAGATGAAAGGGCAGGAGAAAATCCCAAGCTGCTAAAGTGCAATCTAAGATAAGAGGTGACTTTTAAAAAAGGACAGATTCCACCTTCACTTAATACCAAAGTTTGATGGTTCTACCGTTAAACCGTCTGAAGTCGAATGGGTTGAGAAGGTTGATCGTATCTGTAAACTGTTCAAAATTAAAGAACCAACAACATTCATCCCGTTCAGGCTAACCAGAGGGGTCTATGCGGTATGCCAACAACTTTGGAATGAATCAGACTGGGACGGAAATAAGTAGAGCTTGCATACAGCGTTCGGTACGCGTTCTTTTGTTGCATGGCAACAGTTCACTATCTGGCGATTTCACTCCAAAGAAACAGTTGACGTGTACTTAAGTTGATTTACGGAAGTTATCTGTAACGTTTGATGGAATTAAAAACAAAATATGAAGCTGTGCCTTTTTAGTAGGCTAGCGTGAGAATGTCAGTAGACTGTTGCGAGTATCGTCACGAATTGATGAATTAACAACGAATTGGCCTGAACTCGAAACATCCTTAAGGAACCGGAACCAATTGCAGCAGCAGCCAGAACTCGTCGTACAGCATCTGAACATTATGGAGACCATGCGGATTCTCTTTCCGTTAGAGATAAGCGCGAGAGCCTGCTATGCTATAAATGTGGGGGGAGGGGGTAATCATATCAGAAAATAATATACATGAGAATTGAACTATACCCAGAAGAAAGTTTGCAGTAAAGGATAATTATTTATATATAACCAACATCAGTATCATTGAAGAATATTTGATGGGATATGCTTTCAGATTTTACCATTAGTGTTGGTGCCATATCTCAGCAAATACACCAATCTCTACCCATAAACAAAGGTTTAAAAAAAAAAGTCTCTAAATACGTTCAACACTGTCTACTAAAATCCAAACACTATGCCATCGGCACAACATTGCATTTCTGTGCCCCCCCCCCCAGTTTTATCAAAGGAATGTTCACCGACTAATTGTTGAACTTGCCCCACTCAGCAAAGATACCTTCGACACGAATCTAACACGATATTTAAAGATTTTAATAAGTATATTAATATACATACCGCATCCAGTAAATGCTTTCCATTTAACAGGGATCATTTTACTTTCACATTCGTTCGACAATTTTTCAAATGCATTGCACATCTCCTTTCTGCTGTCGTTTCCCATACAGACGTCGATTTTACAAGACTTTACCAAGTTTGATATACCTGTGTCACCAATCATATTTGTGCAAATTTTAAATCGCTCATCGTACATCAAGGAACATTTTTCATTAGCGCTGCAGTTTCTTGTGATAGGCGTTACCGTACACCTTAAAATAAAGTGAAATATAATTTACTTTTCTTATACAAATAGCATAAAATAATTTCTGCAAACTCAAGATTATCTTTACGAATAAGCACACGTCTAATAGAAGCTTTGAAGTAACAATGTTAGATTATCAGTAAACTTTAACGATGGACAAAGAAATTCATGTAGGAAGATTTTTTTTAAAGATTACTTTATTAATTTTATATATCAATGTCATAATAAAAATAAAATTATATAATATATAATTTACATATTTAATGATTTACTTTTAAGAGCTATTTAGCTATTCGAATATAAATTATTTTCAAAGTCCAAAGACAGTATTATATTGAATATTTAGAATTGAGCTTTAACAATTAAAATAGAGCTATAATATAGCATGACATATATGTGTGTGTGTGTGTAGTTTTTATATAGTTTTAAAGGTTGAAAAACTTCAAAAATTATATATATATATATATATATATATATATATATATATATATATATATATATAACTCTGGGTGGTTCCTATGTAGAGAAAGACTAATAAGTATGCCAAGTTTCGTTGCTCTACTGCTATGGGAAGTGGGTCAGGGGCATTACTTATTGCACGCCCCTCGTGTATATATATATATATATATATATATATATATATATATATATATATATATATATATATATATATATATATATAAAGGAGATAAGAACAATAGTCTAAAGAGCAGAGTGTATTTTAATGTAATAGTAAAATTACTAGTTTAATTAAAATACAGGGAAAGAAAAAGTGCTCGTTGTAATTTAGATATATAATAAGCTCGATAGGTAAATATCCTAGAGCTAATTTAATATTTAGTAATGTGATTGATAATTTAAAAATCAAATTATAATTAAATTAAAAATCCGTTTCATAAGAAGGAACAACAACAAAATCAATTATTTGTACGATCGTTTCGGAAAACAGTGTTTTTATTGTGGTAGACATCAAGTTACGGACAATAATTATTACATACAGTTTTTTATAAACCACATAAACCAGGAGATAAATTCTTTGCACTATGTACAAAAGAGACTCTAAAAATTTTGAAATATGAAGATATAAAAAGTGCAACCACCCTATTAAATTAATACATAAACTAATATTCACATGCAGTCATAAACGTTGGTTTAAATTTAATAAATATAAACCACCTTAAATCATTAAAAATTACTTATTAGTAAAAATAGATTACAATTTTTAAAAAATTATTCTGTAATAAATTAAGTTAAACTAATTATCCCCCTTACATCCTTTAATTAAAGAAAATATGACTAATTATTCCCCTTGCATTATGTAATTATACAAATAACATTAACCTACAAGTTCTTTCGAATTATAAACCGTGGCGTCTTTAAATCAAAAGTATGCTAACGGAAATAAATTATTGCACGGCCGTCCTTTTTGAAAATTTATCATTTCATAAGCTAAAAAGCTATAGCAAGCATCTATATGAGTACTTTAACCATAGTTCCTGATTTCAAAAGGCGAAAAATTAAAAGGTAAATATTTGTACCTATATTTTTATATATATATCTGTATATCTATATATATGTATATATGTGTCTATTTTTCATATATATGCATGTATATATTTGTGCATGTATGTATGTATAATACTTAAACCAAATTTATATTTTACTCTATGTTATTTCTATCCCTAACCCATATTAATTTTCTTATCAAGTTTAAATCCATACCTTTATTTTGATTTTTTCCAGATACATCTGCCTTACTTTTAATGCTAGGTTTATTTATGGTGTCTTTTAAATTTAATAAAAACCCTTCACAATATTTGCTGATGAGGAAACCCTGTTTGTTAAAAAACGATATGTAATAATTATTGTCCGTAACATGATGTCTACCACAATAAAACCACTGTTTTCCGAAACTATCGTACAAATAATTGATTTTGTTGTTCCTTCTGATTAAACGGATTTTTAATTTAATTATAATTTGATTTTTAAATTATCAATCACATTACTATATATATATATATATATATATATATATATATATATATATATATATATATATATATATATATATATATATATATAAGGAACTTTGTATATATTCGGGAAACATAAAATACAATTAATTAAACTTTTTTGATTACTATGGATATTCTGGATTTTAATTTCATTCAGCGTGTCAACAGCATAATTCCTGATTTTTCCTATGGGAACATTATCTTCGATCATCTTTTCGTATTGATAATACTGGAACTATCCATATCATGTGTTTCTTTTAATCCTTGACTTTTGTATCTTGTGATATCTTACATTTTCCACCTTATTTTATATACCCTTTTGCATGAAAAAAAGTTTGTTTTTTGCATTTATAACTAGTTTTCATGTAATTCTGTTCCAATTAATACCAGTACCAGTAAATTCCTAGCTTCGATATAATATTCATTTGCTGATATATTTGCTTTGCGGAGAAGAACGCATTTCTTTGAAGGTCCGCGGATTAAAGAAAATTTAATAACATTTTTTGGAGTATCCTGTGAACAATAAATAAAATATATTTATATATAAAAAGTAAAATATATTTTTACAGTCTTTAATTTTTTATTACTAGATTACAATGGTACAAAAAGTAGAAAGATGTCTAAGAATAGTAGCCGCAAAGTAATATGGTTTAATTTTCCATTCTGCAAACTATCCAACATCAGCAGTGGTATTTTTTCTTTTCTCCTTGGGCTGCTGCTATGGTATACACTCCCCCATCTCGCTTTCTTGTTTATTTTCACCCTTCCATCTCCTCTCTAGACTGGTTTCTCTTTTTCTATTTGAGTATCCTCTCTCAATCAAATTGTTCCCCTTTGTTTTTCCGCCCTCTCCTTATTCGTCTTTCTTCCTAAATAATACCTACTAATGCTGTAAGTTAATAACTTTTAAGTCAGCTACAGATCTGACTAATTCGTCTCATCTAATAAGGCCAACACTGGGTCCAAATAAATTTATACTGAGATCGGACTAAGTTTGTGGAATATTTTTTCTTCTTACCTTTATGTATGCACTGAGCTCTTACACTTAAAACTTTCTACAGCAAACACCTGATCATTTTTAATCACACACACTATATATATGTCTGTCTGTCTCTCTCTCGCTCTCTCTCTCTCTCTATATATATATATATATATATATATATATATACTTGTTTATTGTTATATAAATGTTCAATGAATAGATTATTCATTGAACATTTGAATAGTCAACTCGCTGCCTGATGATATCTGTTGTTTGATTGAAACAAGTGGCTATTTGTAGCAGCGGGATGTAAACATGTTTATATAACAATAAACAAGTATTATCAGCTCTTTTTATTGAGCATTATCTAACAACCTCGTTGAATTCACTAGTCCATTACTTTTGAATAAAAAACCCGAATATATATATATATATATATATATATATATATATATATATATATATATATATATATATATATATATATATATATATTACTTACGATGAACGAGGTTTTCCGCCTGTTATCATGTAACTATTTCCAATTCTGGCCTCTGACGTTTCGGACGTATCCAAAATTTCTTTTTTTCCTTTCATACGGTAATCATCTTTAGTAATGTTGTTGCAATCACCACACAACCCATCGAGATGCCCTTTTAAAAACTGAGGTACTTTGATCGTTACTTTCAGTTCACCATCATATAATATCGTTAACATCCATGCTAAATACACTGTCAACGTATTCTCTTCCACGTCTATGTTGATTCCGTGTTTATTATACGGCAATGGTACATATTGTTCATTCACCTGCAATGTAGAAAATAAATCTTGTTAAATTCTTTTTTACTTACCATTTCAAACTTACATAATTTACATATTGAATTCTATAAAATACAGAAAATCTTGTGACCTATATATATTATTTAATTGGAATTCTTTATTGAGATGAGTATTATTGATTAATTTATTTATTGCGGATTATTTTCTTCATCTTTCTTCAATGTTGTTTCACTGGCCTTCGTCAGGTGGTAACCGCGACCGGATATGAACTCCGAATCTCCTAACTGCATTCTCAGCAATTACTGCCATCCATACTTCGGGGCCTGTGGCGCAGTGGAAAGAGACGTTGAATCTCTACGGTTCCAGGTAAGAATTGTCTGAAGATAGTGGTTTCAATCCTACCCAAAGCCGGCCGGAGGTTTACTTGGCCAAAAACGTGGTGAGACGACAACAACTATGGATGGCAGTAATTGCTGAGAATGCAGTGAAGAGATTCGAGGTTCCTATCCCGTCGCGGTTACAACCTTACGAAGGCCAGGGGAATAGTTGGCCGAAACGTAGTCTTGTGACCTGTTTGGTCAATGTTATTACATTGTGCATGAGTATATATATTACAGAGTAAGAAACAACCAATATATAAACAATATATCGTTTATCCTTTTCTTCGTCTTAATTTATGTTATTTATTTATTTACATCATTCTCTTTTTTTGTGTTTTGCTGCCAATCAATATTTCGTGACCAATTTTCCCTTTCCGTACCATCTAAAACATTCAATATGCAAATAAGTAAGCATGAGTATCAAAGTTTTAGTGTTTTCTGCAATATTTAGTACGTTCACGTTTTTTCTATAAAATTAATAATGAAATAAATGCCTAACTTCGTTTTAATCTTATAATTTCAAGGTTGACTCTTTTCTTACAAAACATTTATTTTAAACTAATTTCAACATTTATAATTTTTATCAAAATTTATTTTTCTCACTTTTGAAATAGAGTAAGTGAATTCGTGGGGATCAGCCGAGTATAATATCTGAGTGGTTATGAATACCGAAAGTTAATAAAGAAAGCTGTTGTGCCAAGATTAAATCCAGTCGTTTTCGTAACTTCACTTTTATTATCGCATTTTTAGTGATATATATATATATATATATATATATATATATATATATATATATATATATATATATATATATATTTAAAATTGTACAAAAGGTCAGAAAAACATTGGTACCGTCGGTTTCAAGCCTAATATAAGGGGGACCAGTTAATAATATTAATAGTTTTATCGTCGCATTTTAGTGACGTATATATATATATATATATATATATATATATATTTAAAACTGTACAAAAGGTCAGAAAAACATTGGTACCGTCGGTTTCAAGCCTAATATAAGAGGGACCAGTTAATAATCATTAATGTTGGGCTCTCGTCAGCCATATTGTTTTCAATAACAATATGGCTATTGTTATTGAAAACAATATGGCTGACGAGAGCCTAACATTATTTACCAACCCCAATATTAAAAAGCGAGTGTAACACAATGCCTTAGTAAGTATAGACCCATTTCTTGTCCGACTACAACCGACAAGTTTCCTGAAGCAAAAACAATAAGCACGGTGCAGTAGGAAGCGTTTATGCACAAAGGACCAGCTGCTGACTCATAAGACCACCATTGAGGACTGTAGAAAGAGGCAGAGGAAAGTAACCATGGCTTGGATTGTCTACCTGAATATTGGTTTGCGTAAATGTGCCAAGTGCTTCATCAGAGCTGGGAAGAAGATCCAAACAGAAAACATACAGTTGATGAAAATACTTATATCAAGGGCCCAGAAGAGCAGGAAAAATACAAATATCTTGGCATAGAATAGAACGATTTAATTCAGCATACCAAGATGAGATAGAAAATTGGCAGTGAATATATAAGCCGTGTTAGGAAAATCAGTAAAAACGAACTTAGAAGCAAAAACAAACGTAACAATGTTTCCAACTTAAAATTGTAAAACGATCTTTGGGAAAAGTCAGATATATTTTGAAATTACAGAAGATTTTCGTAAAAGACTTGATAATATAAATAACGAATGCTGACCAAACGGGTCATTATTAGTAAATAAAAAATCCTATATGAGAAATTGTACTTACCATTAATTTTCTTCCTGTTTCGATTATCAGCGACTGTCCCTCCACTGCAATGTAAAGTGTTCTCGTAAATGTCTGCCCCTTCATTTCATTCAGAAGATAAATTGAAAATTGCCACTCAGCGCTCATTTTGGTTTCAACCAATTGAAAGAAACACAGTCCGTCAAAATTAATTGATGCATCATCATATGTCTGATAATGATACCTCCCTGATGCCTGGCATACACAAAATCCATCTGAAAAATGAAAAGATTGAAGTCTTATACAGAAACAATATTCATAGAGATACTTTAAATAATTAAAATCATATACACTATATTCAATTTAATTTACATCATTTGCATAAAATATGTTTCATTCAATTGTCAAAGATTTTCTAAATCTATATATCTATAAAAGGGAACGTGTGTGTGTGTGCATTTCCCTACGCAATAACTCTGTCAATTTTCAGTCTACAGACTCAAAATTTTATATACAGGATACTGCGATTTGTGAAAATCTTTGTGATCGATTAAAAAAAAAAGAGGTCAATTTTTTTAACTTTGACTCCTATTATGACGCCTTAACATTTATTGTTTTGGGCTCAAATCAAGTTATTAAGTTAGATCCATGTCCAAGGAACCTATACATAAAATTTCAAGTGTTTAGACCCAAAATTGTCGGAGAAGTTTGGTAGAGTTCTGAAAGGTCAAATCGTTGGACTTTGATCCCTTAATCGCCAAAATTTCTGGCCAAAAACCAACCCTATCGATTTTCCCAAATCTCAGTATCCTCTATATCAAATTTTGAGTCTGTAGACTAAAAATTGACACACAGACACACAGACAGACAGATACACAGACACGTTCACTTTATATATATATATATGTATATATATTATATATATATATATATATATATATATATATATATATATATATATAACTAAAATCCTCAACATATATAAAAACGAGAAACAACCACAGAATTCGCGCATAAGCCTGACGAATCCTAAGGTGGATGAAACGCCGAATATTCAGTGTAGCTTAATCGCCATATATATTTTATAAATTACTATATATATATATATATATATATATATATATATATATATATAATTATATATATATAATTATATTGATAGACAGATACAGATATATATGTATATATTTATTATTTTTAGGATTTAATAGAGGTTAATTTTTTACTTGAGACTATGTATGAATAAATAAAAGAAAGTTAGATTCTAATAACCATGTCTTTATTTATTTTAAAAAAATATCCATTTTCTAGTTACGTTAAGACTTAGACGCTCAAAATACAAATGTATATTTTTTCGATTAATGTACACGCTATTTTATAAAACCAGATCTGTTTACGTGTGATAAATTCAAAACAACGCGCGTCATTGAAATCGAACGGATACTTTGGCCATATTCTTCTTATGAGTTTGCCTTTCAAACCTTACGAGACGTTGCCTGTAAATTCCGTTTCTTCATCGCAGTCGAATAGACTCTCAAAAGCAATTGTAACATTTACTCATTCATTGTCCACGGGTATTTTATATCCACGACTTTGGCACATTTCCTTCTTTTAAAATGATCACTCCAACCTAGTCATGTTGCCAATTAAGCATAATGTCCTATTGTGGTAGGAGACATATTTATAGGAGCAACCTAACAGGGGAGTTGGGCAGCAATTAGATTTAAATTTCTTCTTCCTGGTTAATAGAGAATGGAAACTGAACTTCAAATGTAAGCGTCAGAAAAAAATCCATCAATGAGATAATATTCTGGTATTTAGGAATATCTAAAGAACGGCTGTAATTTTGCTGCTATTCAGGTGGGGTGAGGGTATTTCCGTTTATATTTTCAAGTGCAGTAAGTTCATCGAAGCATGTTCCTTGTAAAACCAGCACAAAGATACAACTTTCCAATGATATGAAAGACATAGAAGATAATGGTTAGTGTAGAAGCCTAGATGTAGCGACAGTACTCCTTGTACAGGATAATGGTGATGTTGAATAGATATGATACTGAAAAGTGTGTGATGTTTCTAGTTCTGTAAAGGAATATTTTTTTTTTTTTGCAATAAACTCGGCAACAACACCTATGCTCACATTCCATTTCATTTTGTTTGTGAATATAAAGCTAGGAGTTTTAGCATCGTCGTCTCGAGAATGATTCTATCAGCCATGATATTCGAGGTGTTAAAATTGTTGTTAAAAAATAGAAATTTGTACTTTTCCCTATATGTGGTTATCCGTATTTGGCCTCATTCTGGTGGATAATGAGCGACTAGACAGAACAGTATATGATTTAGTAAGCTGAGAATGACAGGATATAAAACATCAGCTGAAAACTTTGAAACTATTTTTTGTGACCTGTTTGAGAATATAAACTTGTTTGAAATGAGTATTTAAAAATGCTGACGGAAATGACAGGTCAAAAAGATTAGAGTTGGAGAATCTGAGATTGGTCACCAAGGTGCGTAAACGTGCTTCGAAAGCAGGGAAGAGAGGCTAGAAGAATCAAGCAATGTAGACACGTAAGCAGACTCTTGTGAAAACACTGAGACGCCTGAAATAAATGTATATTTATAAAATATAAAGTCGTTGTCCTGTGATTCATAAACGGGAAAAATCAGGTATATCTCAATCGTTTTATTGTGTTGGTTCATTGCATATTCATCACAGAGTCCAGCAGTGAAGACAGAGGAAGTCCAGAGAAAGAAAGCTATGATAGTCTCTTCTTCTATATACTCAGCCTTTATGTAAAAATGAACATTTGTGAGACCCTGCTATATAACGTTTGGAAATCTATGTCTTATCACGGTATGCGTAATAATCAAAGAGTTTTATATTTTAATCGAAGCAAATAAGAATGGACGCCATGTTAGAATTTTACAAAACTGATTCAAATAATTGTAAGAAATTCGAAAAATGCAACAGTGAAACAAATCAGAGCAACTAATTATATTGGTGGTATCAAAAAATAACGAAACGGAAGAGAGCGGTAATTATTTACATATTAAACGAGTATTAGAGAACTGTTAATAAACCGAAATAAATGAAATAATTACGGACGTGTGTAATATTTGAACCCTATAAAATATTTGGTAGCAGTGTGAGCTGGGAGAAGACACAATAATGACTAAGTATTCTTCTAACACTTATAAATATGTATATATATATATATATATATATATATATATATATGTGTGTGTGTGTGTGTGCGTGTGTGTGTACAGACAGACACATACATGCGTATATACATGTACATAAAATACCAATATGTGTAATTAAATAAGTCACAAACCCCCTCTTTACGTTAATCACAATTTAAAATACCAGTATGTAAATATTCGATGGAATAGAATGATATATATATATATATATATATATATATATATATATATATATATATATATTCAGAAAGTGTGAGAGAAAGCCAACAAACCGGAAGTCCAAGACTCGAGTTTCGCTCTCATTTTGGCTCATCAGTTAGACATATCCGCGCTCAAGATTTGAAACCCGAACCTCTTGCATGCTAGGCGAACACTCTACCAACTGAGCAAACACACTACACACACACACAAGAAATTCTATTAACTTAAACAGATCAAGCAACCCGCGTCATAGATCCGACAGTTGAAAGAGCCTACTTCATATCGAACAAGGGACGAGGTATCAAACCAGCTTTAACCCAAGCCGACGTCTATATATATATATATATATATATATATATATATACATAAAATTTTAGTCATTGAATGAATTTAAAAATTTATGACGTGAAATGTTTGATTTTCAGTTTCAAGTTTTGCCATGCAATTTGGATGTTAACTTTTATATTCTTTTCTTTAACTTCCTTACTCTATGACTTTTAATTACTCAATCAATTTTTAATTGTGATTTTCCATGTCTTACTGACTTTAGCAAATAAGGTGAAAATCATAATAACTATTTGCTAATATTTTCTCCTCTGAAGAGATGGTAGACATTGAAATTCTATAGGATGAGGAGTTAAAATATTTCTAATGTATTCTTCGTCTTACATAGAATAATAAAAATCTTTTGATCTGAATCTCAAAGATTTCACGTCATAAATTTATTCATTGAAGGGCTAAAATTTGATTTATTTGCTCTATCTTGTATATCGAGCAATTCTTACTTATGTGGGATAATACTTATAGAATATTACTGCCAGAAATATCGTGTAAATCTTATAATCACAGGTTTCCATACCAGCTGATTGTTGGATAATTTTATTCTGAAGTAACGATTTGATCACTGTCTGTCTGACGTAATGAACATTTAAATTAAAATGTTTAAAATTCAACGCTATTTCACACGGTTAATGGTAGCCGAATGGATACGGCCTCCGCTAATCGAGCCAGAGATGTCTCGTGTCGCGGGGTTCGAATCGTCCGACTGGTAGTAATCGTGACACCCTGCACTGAAGAATCCCGAAAGGATGAAACACTAGTGTCTGTAGGTATTTAATTATTATAGTAAAAAAAAAAAATAATTATGACAGCCCCTTTAAGAAATTCGTTTTTTATCGTTGAGCACTTTCAGTTGAATTAAAAGTCGGTCAATTTAGCTCTTATGCGTAGATCATCGTATAACGATTTGATCACTGTCTGTCTGACGTAATGAACATTTAAATTAAAATGTTTAAAATTCAACGCTATTTCACACGGTTAATGGTAGCCGAATGGATACGGCCTCCGCTAATCGAGCCAGAGATATCTCGTGTCGCGGGGTTCGAATCGTCCGACTGGTAGTAATCGTGACACCCTGCACTGAAGAATCCCGAAAGGATGAAACACTAGTGTCTGTAGGTATTTTATTATTATAGTAAAAAAAAAAAATAATTATATATATATATATATATATATATATATATATATATATATATATATATACTTGACAATTCAAATGATTTAAACTACATTGTAAATTTAGTGTATACACAAAGTGATTAGAGTTGCTTACAGGTTTTCAAGGTAGTGCTCATTTTAAATTATATATTTAAAGACAAACAACTTTTAAACACCGGCTCTTTTTTAGAAGTGAATTTTCCGTATGTTTTAGCAAAAGTACAAATCAACTTCATGCCTAAAAAGTTAACATTTCCATTAAATACAATGCAAAAATTACAAGAATATATTCGTTTAATTTGGATTCTTCAAACTATTGTTCTCATTTCATTTATTTTTTTTTAATGTGTGTGACAAGTGATAACGTACAAACATGAAACGCTATTATCATTTTTTTAGCAAGATAGAACTTTCATTTACTAACTTGATTAATAATTAACGTTTATCACGAGGAAATTATTAATATTTGAGTTGGAAAGCAAAGATAATTTGAGCGGAATTTATGAGCGGTTATGAGAAACGCAAATAATTATCTGTTTATCTAACAATGATATGAGCGAATGAGAAACTTATTGACCATTTTTTGAAAGATTAGAGAAGAGAAAGAGAGGAGAGCAAAGGGGAAAGGGGAAAAGAAGAAGGAGAGCGAGAAGAAAAAGAGAGAAAGGGGAAAGAAAAGGAGAGAGAAAGAGTCCGACTTTCTTCATATGTATCTTACTGAACTCGGGAATGTTTCTGCCGAACTGAAGAATTTGCACGAAGCGATTGCCGAGTTCGAAAGTTATATTCCCGAGTATGACAAAATACACGTGAAGAAGATCGGAGGTTATATCAACAGAAACTTTGTGGAAATCACACTCCAGATAAGAACAGTAGTTCGAGAAAGTCAAATAGTACGAATAACCAATCATTATTAGCTTCATAACATTAATGCTGGAGCGCCTCAAGGATCGATCTTTGGACCACAATTATTCCTAATATTTATAAAGGGTCCCCCTGATAATATTGTGTCCGAGATGGTTATATTTGCTGATGATACAGCGCTCTATAACATGCACGAGTGAACGACAGATCAACGGATAAATCTAAGACAATGGCAGAATCTTTAGAAAATGGCCTCCAGACTATAGTGGAATGAGGCCCAAAATGAATAGTAACATTGAATGCTAGTAAGACTAAACTGCTCTCCTTTAACAATTACAAAACGCTCTTCCAACCAAATTACACCCTATCTGAGAATTCTTCCTTCAAACTCATCGGCCTAACATTCACATGCAATATGAACTGGAGCAAATACGTTGAGGACATTGCGAAGACTGCTGCAAAGAGTGTGGGTTCCCTTTAATCGAGCTTAAAGACTGCTCACACATGAAAGTATCTTGGACTTTTATAAGGCCATTATTCGCCCATGCGTGGAGTTTTGTTGCCACATCTGGGCTGGTGTATCTACCACTAGCCTCTTCTTCTTGATAGGGTCCAAAAAAGAGTTTTCAATAGGTCCTACTTTGTCAACTAAGCTTCAGCCCCTGTCCCATCGTCGCAGTGTGGCATCTCTGTGCCTGTCTCACAGATACTTTAGTTGGATATGCTCTGATGAACTAGCTCCACTTGTGCTCCCTTGACGTGCATATCCTTGACAAACTTGCTTAGCAATAAAATGTCACTTATTCACCGTAGAGGTCCCTAAATGCCAGAAAGCTTCCTACTCTAATAGTTTCTTCCTTCGAACAGCTAGACTTTAGAATTTCCACCCTGCTACCCGCTTTCATGACTGTACTAATATGCAGAAGTTTTAAAACGTAATCAACAACTTGCTAATCTTTCCTTGGCATGGTCCCAAATAGTAGCCCCTTATGTCTAAGTGGCGATATGCTTAAAAAATCAGAAGCGTAAGAATCTATTCTTTGTCCAAAACCTCGATAAATGTGATTAGTTAATAAATTAATTCCATATCACAATTTGTATATAAACAAAGACAAAGAATTACACGATTTTATAATACGAATGAAATAATTCTAGACAATTTCCATGCAAATGACGGTCACTATTAATTTTTTAAAATATAGGTAATCAGAGAAAAACAATTTAGGGAATAAACATTTCTTATATTCTAATTACATTAATAAAATACTCAATGCAGATACTAATTTACATATGCACATAAAACACGCACCTACATATTTCCAGAATATATGTTACTATGAGGTATTATCTATTTATATGATATATTCCATTACTTATATACACACACAATTAAATATATAGAATAAAATATTTATGAAAATTAAGCTACACAGAGGCGTGCATATTTCATCCTTGAAATGAATCATCAGGCCATTTGCACTTAACGATTCAAAACATTTTTCAAATCAAGTTCCAAATAAAGTGCATACACTAAAGTATTATTGTCCTTTACAGTTGATTTGAGGTAACATTTATTTTAAGCTATACAACGAATTACAAAATTATAAATGCTAAATCATCACAAAAACATTGGTCGTACAAAATAAACGCATTCAATATTAATGTCAAAAATATGTTCAAATTCCAACAAAACGACGAATAAATTTTCAAACTCAATTCCACATCAAAAGATACATACCTCTCTTTCCCTCTTTCTCTGTCTTTCTGTCTGTCTGTCTGTCTGTCTGTTTGTCTGTCTGTCTCTGTCTCTCTCCATATATATACATATATAGAGAGATAGAGAGATAGACGCGTGTGTGTACATGAAAAAATCTATATGTACCCAATACTGAAGTCCTTTTGAGAGCATGTTGCTCTAGTCTTGAGACCCTTGTAATCAGATCTCACATGCGTTGGGTGGGCCACTTGGTTCAAATGAAAGGTTGTAGGCTGCCAAACCAAATTTTTTACGGTGAGCTGGAAAATGGCAAGCGCCCTCAACACAAGCATAGGAATAGGTTCAGGGACTCTACAAAGAATCATTTGAAAGTCTTACAAATCGACATCGACACATGGGAAGAACTTACTCCGCAAAGGCCGAAGTGGCGAAAGCTTGTACGTGAAAGTTGTGATGCTCTAGAGAAAAGAAAACAGGCCACCAGCACTCTGAAGTGAGAGCTTCGCAAAAGGTTTAATTGACACACAGAGCTGGAAATGCGACACTTGTGTACGAGTGCTTTTGTCAAACCACCTTAAGTCGCACAAAACTCCTGTTCAGGTAAACTTTGCACCTATTAGTTCGAACTAAGCGATCTGTTTAACATGCAGCAAAGTTTGCAAGTCTACTGCTAGTCTAAGAAGACATGCGATTGTTCATAGGAATACGCTTCAGCCTCAAGAGAAAGTCAACTCGATGGAAGTTGCTCAATTTGCATGTCACATCTGCTTTTGAGGTTGTACAAAATATTATACAAGATGTGTAAATCTGCGGCTGGAGTGCAGAGTCATCTGCGATGGCATGGACGACAAGATTGGGAGAACTCAATGTGACCACTATCATCTGGAAAGATGCAGCAATCATATATATATATATATATATATATATATATATATATATATATATATATATATATCAAAAATAATATGATTTATAGAAGATCATCTACTTAAGGTTCAAATATTCAGTATCGTTTCTGAAAATATATTTTTATTCAGATAAACTCTCATCATCATCGACAAAAAGTTAAATATATGATTACCAAACTAAAGACGATCAAAAGATTATATGTCAAAGAGAAAATTTAAACATATGACTAACACTAAAGTGAGTATATCAATAAATTATAAAGGTAGTAGAACATTTAAATATATGATCAATACCAAAGTGAGGATTCCATAGCATTATATATCAAATAGAAAATTTAAATATATAACTGATATCAAAGTGAGGTTGTCAAAAGATTACACATCAAATAGAACATTTAAATATATAACTGACCCAAAGTGATGTTGTCAAAAGATTATACATCAAATAGAAAATTTAAATATATAACTGACACCAAAGTGAGGTTGTTAAAATATTATACATCAAATAGAAAATTTAAATATATAACTGACACCAAAGTGAGGTTGTTAAAATATTATACATCAAATAGAAAATTTAAATATATAACTGACACCAAAGTGAGGTTGTTAAAATATTATACATCAAATAGAAAATTTAAATATATAACTGACACCAAAGTGAGGTTGTTAAAATATTATGCATCAAATAGGAAATTTAAATATATAACTGATATCAAAGTGAGATTGTCAAAAGATTACACATCAAATAGAACATTTAAATATATAACTGACACCAAAGTGAGGTTGTTAAAATATTATACATCAAATAGAAAATTTAAATATATAACTGACACCAAAGTGAGGTTGTCAAAATATTATACATCAAATAGAAAATTTAAATAAAGACTAGCATGTAAGTGATGGTATTAAAAGATTGTACATAAATTATGAAATTTAAATGTTAACATCAGCTAACAGCTAACATCAAAGTGAGAATATCAGATAATTAATAATCTAATAAAATAAATAAATATATAATCTAAACCAAAATGAGGATATCAAAAGATTTTCCATCATATAGAAAATTGAAATATATAATAACGACCAAAGTGAGAATACAAAAAATTATATATCATATAGAAAATTTAAATATATGATCAACACCAAAGTGAAAGGATAACAAAATTATATTTCAAACAGAAAATTTAAATATATGACTTACACCAAAGTGAGGTTGTCAAAAGTTTGTACATCAAATACAATATTTTAATATATGATCAACACCATAGTAAGTATATCAAAAAGTTAAACACCAAATAGAAACACTCAATATATGAACAACACAAAAGTGAAGATATCAAATGATTATACATAAGATAGAAAATTTAAGTACATTATGCCCAAAATTTAATATATGACTAACACTAAAGTGGGGATATCAAAAGAATTATACATAAAAAAAATTTAATACACGATAAACACAAAAGTGAACACAACGAAATACTATACATCAAATAGAAAATTTAAATATGTTAAATTGTTCTTGACTCCTCGTTGCGTATGACTCCAATGATTTCGACGATCGTTTTCATAACCACAAGTTATAATAACCAACCAATCAAAGCTTCCAAAATTACTGTAAAAATTTTCGAGTTTCGGATTCAATCAGTTCGCCGTCGTCTCTGTCACGAACGTGCAATTGATTCTTTGCCGTTATCTTTGTTACTAAGAATTAATCAACACTCAAGATCGGAACCTGCATTTGATTCTTCGTCGCCATCTTTGTTACTAGGAATTATCCAACATTCAAGATCGGAACTGCATTGATTCTTCGCCGCCAACTTTTGTTCAACATAATGCGTCAACACTTAACAAAATATGTAACCAACACCGAAATGAGGATATCAAAATATTATACATCAAATAGAAAATTTAAATAATTCATAAACAACACAGTATGGATACGTTGTTGCGGAACAAACTTATCTTACCCACTAATAGACTATTCCAATTTCAATGAATGCCAAAGGATTAAGCCGTAAGGTGTCAATCGATATACAGTGGGCCAACGCATAGCGTTCGTCAGCTACGATGAACAACCTACCTATTTTATGCTTTGCAACACGTTGTTATTTTATTTTGGCGTTCTGTTTTTCTTTGTAAACTGTTATCAGGGCTAAAACAGTGACGACGTCGGATTTTGAACTCACAGCGATCACTCGAATGTAAAATACCCCAGCATTCAAGAGATCTCACGACAGAAGCCGAATTAAACGATGAAAGTGTTAAGAAAACACTGATAAAAGGAGAAAAACAGGAACTCGCGAAAACCAAATAAGTGCACGGATATAAAAGTTTGAATTGCAAACTCGTGGAAAGTAAGAATATTTTAATGTTTATTTCTTCTCTTTGCAACATGTTGGTGCACCCGTAAATACGAAAGGAAGAGAAATCTGAACTATTCCTGTTTTTCTTGCATCATCAAATAAGTGTGTCAGCGAACTTTTTAACTTACATAAAATACGATTTTCGGCATTTTGTCGTTACGGTCTTTTTGGAAGAAATATTCTTTCCAATGAATTTAAAACTGTATGTTTAACGTTCGTTCGCAAAATTATTAAATGAAACAAAATGATGTTCCGTTACCTCAGTTGTTTTTACAATACTAAAAGCTGGCTAATTTGAACACGATTTTGTTAAATTTCTATAGCTTCAGTATTTTACCATCACACAAAATACGTTGGAACAGTTATTAAAATTGAAAATTGAACAACAACAACAACAACGCGCAAAGGAAAGAAAACAACGAGCAGAGGAAAGACGATAACAACATCAAAACAATTATTTGAACAACAGAAACGCTCAGATGAAAGACAAGAACTAATGAGGATATAATATAGCAGTATGAAAATTAACAGCACATGAAAGAGATGTTTACTCAAGTTATAAAATTAATACGTCCACTGTATAATACTACGGCATTTCCTCAAGATTCAATATAGAATGCGATTGAAATTTTTTTCTACGGACCTAAAAAGGTAAAGCATTTGAAGTATTTGCCTCAGTATGAAGATCTTTTTTATATATCGACTGCAAACAGTGGTCAAACCAGAAAAATGGTTCATTTACTATTACGGAAACTAGAGACAGCCAAGCATAACAAATTTGTGGGTTTTATTTTACCACGAAAATCGTCAGAGTTACTTTCACTGAGGCGGTAGAACTTCTTACAGAACAATTTAGCCCGAAAGTGTCTTTATTCCATAAGCGTTAGTCATGTCTGAATTTGCAGAAATACGAAGATGACTTCGCAACGAACGCAGCCATGGTAAATAAACATTGCGACGAATTCAAACTTGCAGATCTCAATGCAGGCAATTTTAAATGTTTAGTATCTGCCATAGGACTGACTTCTGGTCGAGATGCAGAAATTAGGAGGTGTGGCCTTACAAAATTGGAAAATGAACCAACTCTTACCCTACAAAAGTTAACGGAAAACTGCCAGAAAAAAAGAAATTATTAAAAAGGATTCGATGAAGTCGGGCAGATAAAAAAAGCAGACAAACAATTTAAAAAACACGTAAAAAAATAAAGCACAAGTAAGGGAAAAGGACGCACATATCGACACATAACTAAGAAATAATTTGAAAAAAGGAAAAATTCCGTAATTGTATTGGGTTAAGAACTGTCAATATTTATCAAGAAAATGTTTCATTTAAAAAAAAATAGAACACATTGGTACTCATTGCAGAAATAAAATTAAATACAAAACCCGAGTGTGTTTAGCAGAGACTGAAAATAACAAAGATGGGTTGATAAAATATGTGACTATAAAAATTCATGATAAAAATAAAATTATTAAATAGTAAATAGTAATATATTACAGTAATTCGGTAGTAAATTTTAATACATTGAAGAAATTGATTAAACCCACAATGACGAAAACACGCAAAACGGCAGAAGCCGTTAATGTTACAAAAATTAACCTCAAAGGTTTTATCAAACGTCACATTATTAGAAAAGACAAAAAATTTAAAAGCTTATGTAGTAAGGAACACTCCACTAACCTATTCGGGTCGGACTGGATGCATGAATTCAACTTATGGAACCTGCCAATATCTACATTCTGCAGAAAAGCAAAATTAATGCCAGCAGCAACGGGCATGTTAATCGTGAATTTAAAAAATGAATTCACGGAAGTATTCGCACCGGGTTTGTAGAAAATGTACACAAATTAAGATTAAAGTGGGATGTATAATCAGTTTTTCAATGAAAACGCAACGGGCCATTTGTGTCGTTGAAAACAATCAACCAGGACCTCGACAGATTAGAAAATGTGGGCATTGTATCGAAAATACAATAAAGTCAGTGGCTGCCCCCATGGTTTTTGTGAAAAGGAAATCAAAGGAAATCCATGTTACGGCAGATTTTTCTTCTCTACAATCTCTCTCACAAATTTGATGTTGCTAGTCTCAGTCTTTTCCACAAATACTATTATGACACGTATTACTGCGAATTTACTGATCTATTCCTTGTTTATTTTGTTCCAGTTCATTTGACTCGTTGATCTCAAGGTGTTCATAAATTAGCTGTTTGAATACTTAATCATAATACATCTTCCAATTCCAGTAGATTTTTTCCAAGCGCATGTTTGTGGAACTCTCTTCCTGCTCACTGTTTTCTTTCTATCAACAGCCCCGGTTTCTTCAAGACTAAGATTAAAAGGCATATATTGATGTCGCAATGATCATCTTTCATTCTTGATATTTTCTTATATCAAGGGGTTTCATATCTCGTAAAATGACATTATATATATATATATATATATATATATATATATATATATATATATATATATATATATATATATATATATATATATATATATATATATATGTATGCATATCTACAGATTCCAGTTGAAAATGAGTGCTAATTTACTCTGCATCGAGATTGTCACAGACATGAACGATTAGAGTCAAGATCGCACCTGCCATTTTTCTACAAGTTATGGACACGGTGCTAGGCGGCCTTGACTTTTTCATCGCATATCCGGACGATATTACTAAACCCAGCAGTAACAAGAACCAGCAGAAAGAGCATATCTTCCGAGTATTCAGACCGATACAGAATTTTGCATTCAAAATCAAGGAAAACAAATGCGAATTCTTCCTGTAGAAAATAAAATATGTGGGGCACATAATAGACAAGAATGGCAGACGTCCAGACCCAGAGAGAGCCAGTGCGATAAAGAACATGCCGGCAACAGAACACACTACCACACTACAAATTTTCTTAAGGCTCGCTAACTATTACCAGTGTTTCATCCCAAGAATGCATAAACTGCGGACACCTTTAACAAGCTTTTAAAAAAGGATAAACGTTAGGTATGGACTGTCGAGTCTCAGTCAGTGTGTGAGGAAATTAAAAAGATGTTAACATCAGATCTATTCTTCATATATTTTAACACGGAACTAGACACTATAGTGGTTGATGATGCTAGCCAATACGGCATAGGTACATGCCTGTTACATAAGATGCCAGATGGGTCGAAAAAGCCAATTGCCTATTCATCCAGAACACTGCTTCCGGTCGAAAAACAGTACTCACAGATAGAGAAAGATGGTCTCGGCATTATCTATGCAGTTTCAAAATTTCATCCTTACCTTCACGGTAGGAATTTTACTCTGAAACAGACCATAAGCTCCTTCTAACCATTTTGGGGTAAAAAAGGGACTACCAACATTTACGGCTAATCGTTTACTAAGATGGGGAACCAAATAGAAAATTTAAAGATATGATTAGCATACAACTGAGAGTATAGAAACGTTATGTATCTAATAGAAAATTTAATGATAAGATCAACACCAAAGTGAGAATATCAAAAGCTTATACAACAAATAGAAAAATCAAATATATGATCAACAACATATATCAAAGGAATCTAAATCTAATAGAAAAATTTAATATATTACTAACATAAAAATTATATTAAAAGAGTACACATTAATTAGAAAATTTAAATATGTAACAAACATCAAAGTGATGGTATCATAAAATTATACACCAAGTAAACAAGTTGAGTACATATCTAACACCAAAGTGATGATCTAAATAGATTATATATCAAATCAAAAAGTTTAATATCTGATTAAAACCATAGTGAGGATATTAAAAGATTATACATCAAATAAAAATGTTAGATATGCGACGGACATCAAATTGATTACACTAAAAATATACATCATGTACAAAATTAAATAAATGACTAACATCCAAATGATGATATCAAAAGCTTATATATTTAATAGAAAATGTTAAATATATGATCAAAATCAAAGCGAACATGACAAAAGATTATACATCAAATAGAAAATTAGATATTTAAATATATACCTACCAGCAAAAAAAAAGAAAGAAATATTACCAAATTTCTAATTCAATTTCGCATAAAAATTTTATATATGTATATAGTTTGTTTATTATACAAACATTATTGGTTACATATGTGCATACATGTTTCAGTAGAATCTCAATTCAAAGAGACCACCTCATCAGACCGAAAAGAGGACTTTTAATATGATGAGGTTGTCTCGTTGACACATTTGTAACCAATAATGTTTGTATAATAGACAGACTGTACATCAACTCTGTCCTCTATTGAGCACTCTTTAATAATAACGTGGGTTGTATTGGATTTACAATTAAGAAACTGATCTATACAATTATTAAACACATATATATATATATATATATATAATGTTCTTAATAATATTCAGTTCCCCCTAGATATATCTTTGTATCTATTTTCCAATTTCACATTTGTATATTGTTTTAGAAATTAAGCAATGGACATTCGTTAAGTATTTTACAATTACATTTTTTCTCAATGTTTATTTCACCTGATTCAATCCTATTATTATTATTATTATTATTATTATTATTATTATTATTATTATTATTGGCTCACATGGAGCTTTCACACAAGTCAACAAACGATCTGATTGGAAACCTGTGGTGTTTTCTGGGGGCTGAGTGACAACAAGTCTCCCCAGAAGTCCAGTTCTCTTCACCTCCTTTGATAGCATTTGCAAATGAATTTGCATCATCTCAACAGCCTCTTACCATAGATTTCTCGCCGGCAGTGGTCATTGGTTTATACTGGAATTTGAGTGGCACTAAGCCTCCCCAAGGTCTCAGTTCTCTTTGCGCTTGTCCAACCGATGTCTGGCCAGGGCTCTCTCCTCAGTCTTTCAGTCCTTGACCCTTCTCAGCTCTTTGGTATCACTTTGTTATTGGGAGGAGTGGTGATGAAACTATGGGGGGATGCATCATGGGGGTGTAGAACATGTAGATCTGCAGCTTCGGTGTTCTTCATTCCCTGTAACACTTCTCTGTTATATTGTCTTGTGTTATTCTCCGCATTCAAGGGTTTTCCTTAATATTTCAGCCGTTTTCCTTATCGTTAGTCGTTGTACTTTTGCAGTTATTCCTCTGATTCCAATTTCTGACATTAGTTTTTCGAAGTTTTTTGGAATTGTTCCTAGTGCTCCTACTATTATCGGTACTATTTTGATTTTCTTGGTCATCCAAATCCCTTTTAACTCTCTGGCTAGTTCTGTGTATTTGCTTCGTTTCTCCTTTTCTTTCATACTCACCCTGTGGTCAGCTGGGACAGCAAAGTCTACGATTTGACAGGATTTTTCTTTCTTGTTAATTATTACATCTGGTCTTCTTTCTTGGATGAGTTTGTCCGTCTGTATGTCCATGTCGCATAGGATTTTGTGGTTCTCGTTTTTGAGTGCTGTTGCGGGTTTATGCTTGTACCATTTGCCTGTACGCTCAAAATACAGTGGTTTGCACAATTCCCAGTGCACCGCCCTCCCCACTTATTCATGCCTGTTTTTGTATTCATTTTGGGCCAGTTTGCTGCATTCACTTATTATTATTATTATTATTATTATTATTATTATTATTATTATTATTCACTATTCTATTTATTTTACCATTATTTGAACTTATAGTTCTATTTAGTTTGTTAGCGGTTGAGAATGAAAGTTTAATAGTGTTCATATTAATAGTTTTACTTAATTTATTTTCTGGGGGAAGTTTTTTATAAATCATTTTGTGTTTTTTTTATAGATATTATTTTATATATGTTCACTCAAAGGTGGATTAAACCAGACTTGTGTTTTGCGTCTATTTCTTTTATTATTAATAGCATTATTACTATTATATGCTCTATCACTATTTTTAATTCCATTCTTTTTATTCTTATTATTCTGTATCCATTTTTATTCTTTACATTTCTTCTTCCTTTCATGACCATGTTATATGATATTACGTAGTTTGTCCTGCTATTTTTATTATCCATCTCCTTTATGTATTTGATGTTTCATTGATATTCTGCTCTAGTTAAATTTTCATTATAGTAATCCTTATTCTTATTAAATATATTCTCATCTTGTGACATCCTGAATATTCGCTTTGATGTACTGGGGATAATTGCCTTTTTATATTCTTAATATGATTAGATTTATAGTCTATGAAGGTTCAGTTTATAATACGGTTCATAAGTATTGTTGATAAGATTCAGGATTATATCAGAAAGATTTACTACTTTACAATTGCAGTTTAGGGTTATTTTCAACTTAAGTTCCTTAAAGAATAGTTTAATTTCCTTTCAAATTTTTCCCATTATTCCATTACTTGAATTAACTAAAAATAATGTATCATCACTATATAACCCTCTATTTAAGCCCGGCATTTTATTCATCTCTTTTAGTATGTAATGTATGCATTATATATATATATATATATATATATATATATATATATACTGTTTTAGCAAAATCAAGACTTCAAGAAATGGGTTGATAGCAACAAAAATTGTATTTTATTGTTAGTTACAATTGTTTTAGGACCATTTTGACAAATTCAAACAATATGTCGTTTGAAAATTTTCACAAGAACAGCCTTTTTTCAGACTTATTAAATAAAAAACACTTTAACAATGAAACATTAAGGAAAAGAAACATTTCCTTTGTGAGGAAAAGAAAACAAGCGCGAACACTTTACCTCTGTCACATCCTTTTTTTATTGTTAAAGTGTTTATTTAATAAGTGTGAAAAAAGGTTGTTTGAATTTGCCGAAATGGTCTTGAAACAAATGAAGTCATCTCTCCTTTTTGGCTTAAATTTATTGGTGTATGAACAATTACTGAATTATATTAACCCAGTAGAATTCGGAATACTACAAATTTGTTATATATATATATATATATATATATATATATATATATAAGAGCAAATAGTAAATAAAACATATTAAAAGACTTTGAAAAAGAGTTAAAAACATATTTAATTTGAAAAGGAAACACTAAATAAGTGGATAGTCCTTAATCCGCGGATTTTCGAAGAAATACTTTCCTTCTGGTCAGAAGGTAGGAATTAGCAAAATGCGGGATCGGATTTTGCATGCAAAAGTATTTGATGAAACTGCAAGTAAGTCAAAGATCTTACTTGATTACAAAAAGTGAAGCAGAGGGAATAGGGTGAAGAAAAAGGCGATTTCACGTGAATGGATAGTTTTATTTTATATATATATATATATATATATATATAATAGGACAACAAGAGTATGAAATGAAGTCACAAAACTATATATTGGTAGATATAGAATGGATCATTTATTGAATAATAGAATACAAGCAAAATTTGGGGGATAAAAGGGACTCTTAATGCCTGGACATTTCGAAGCCTAATGCTTCTCATCAGAAGAGTAGAGAAGGTGCTAGGTAGCATGGGGAAGATGCGGCGTCTAGCATAAGGTACATTAGGGACGAAAAATATTAAGAGGAATTATAGAATGTAAGGGGAAGCTTTATTGAATTCTAAATAAATAAGGAGAAGCTTGTAATATATAGTATGATATATAAGATTGTATATGGTCTTTAACATAGTGTTGAGATTAAGTGGGATATGTATTAGGGTTAAATTGGGGGTGTATTGTTGCTGCGTAGTAAATTATTTTAACGGTTTTTAAGGTGTCTATAATAATTGTTGAGCTTGGCATTATCCGGATAAGTCTCCTCTTGTGGAAGAACTCTCTCTTTTCTTTTCCTCTTACACACTAAGCTATATATATATATATATATATATATATATATATATATATATATATATTTATATATTTATATATTTTTTTACATGGGGTCACCAATTATCAAGACCTGAAGGCAACTCAGGGATAAGGGTTATTGCGTGTACAGTAATCAATGAGATAGTATTGTAGTAATCATTAGTATTGGGGGTTTTGATAGAGTGTCTTACTTAAGGGGGCGGTTTTTCAGGAGTTTGTTTATGTTAGACTTGAAGACGTCCAAGTTGTAGTCAGGTGGGAAACAGGCAAGCGGCAGAGAGTTCCACTGGCGTGCAGTTCTAAGAAAGAAGCTCTGCTCATAGAATCTACCTTTGGATTTAGACACAGATAAAGAGTGGGGAAAATTATTGACAGTAGTTTCCGCCAGACGGTTGTTTCTCGTCAAAGATTGGCGAGGGGGGGGGGGACGAGGAATTGGAGCTCAGACGAGCAACTGCCATGGAATAATGATAAAACAAAGACAGGCTCGCAACATCTCTTCTGCGAGAGAGAGGTTGCAGGGAAGAGAAAAGGGCCTCCCCCACTAAACCACGAAGTCTATTTTGTACTCTGTCAAGGCAGGATAGGCTTTTTTTAGCAGCTCCTGCCCAGATGTGGCAGCAGTACTCCATCCTTGGACGTACTTGGCTTTTATACAGATAGAGAATTGCATCAGTAGTGAGATACCTTCTGGAACGGTAGAAGGATCCTACCATTTTCCCAGTGTCCCTGGCAACAGATTTGATGTACGTGTTCCATTTCAGATCAGGAGTAAAGGTCAAACCTAGAAGCTTATCAAAACATGGAGCCTCCTGAAGACGAGAGCCCTCCATTTCAACTGATGCTATATGGGGATCAGAGCGTTGATGATGTAAAGATAGAAGCTTGGTTTTGGATGCATTAAAAGTGACCCGTCACCTCTTCTCCCATTGTACCACACGCTCAAGATCAGAGAAGAGAGAATTAGAGAGAACTTTGTCATTTACGGCCTTTGATATGTTGCCATAGATGGTCGTGTCATCATCAGCATAGATGTCAACGAATGATTTAAGTATGTGCTTTGGGAGATCATTGATGTAGATCAGGAAGAGTGTTGGACCCAGGATGGACCCCTGGGGGACTCCAGCATTAATACTGTGGGCCTCTGATTTCTGCCCATCAACCACTATTCTTATGAAACTATCAGAGAGAAATGATTTAATGATTGAGAAAACATTTCCAGTAATACCATAGCTGGAAATCTTGTGAAGTATGCCCTTATGCCATACCTTATCGAAGGCCTTCAATATGTCAAGAGCAATTGTCCTGGAAAGGAAAACTTTGTCAAAAGAGACACTAATCCTATGTGATATAACCGTTAGCACATCTGCTGTAGATCTTGCAGGGCGGAAACCATATTGCATGTCACTAAGAAGGTTGTTTCTGTTGAGGTGGTTGACTATTTCTCTATTTAATATGGATTCCAACAACTTACTCATGACACACAGGAGACTTATTCGTCTCTACTGAGAGGGAGATGACTTTTCACCTGAATTCTTAAATACAGCGCATACTGATGAGGTTTTCCAGGGTGTTGGAAAGCACTTCTCCTTAAGGCAGCGCATAAACAGTTTTGTAAGTATGGAGGCAAGTTTTGGTTAGAGCTTTTTAAGCATTATAACTGAAATGCCATCAGGGCCAGTTGCTTTACTGGAATCAAGGTTTTTCATTAGAATGGCGACCTCACACACATATATTTGTATGTTTCCTAGCGTGTTGTCTGTTATAGGAGGAAATACAGGGAGTTGATGGTCATTGTTGCATAGGGTAGAATTAGCTGCAAAGTTCTTGGCAAATAGTCTGGCCTTGTCTGATGCTGACGAGATGACCTCAGGTCCATTGATGATAGTTGGGATAGAACGCACACTTCTGTTCAAGATCCTGTTTGCTATTTGCCAAAACTGGTGGGAACCAAGCCGCTGCTCAGCTACTTTGGATTTAACAGACTGAGCATATAGCTCTCTTGCATGTTTTATTACTCTTTTACAGTGGTTGTTGGCAGTCCTGCAAGCAGCTTTAGCCTCAGTACATCTATTACGTTGGTAGCTATGGAAAAAGTGATTTCTGTGCGCGATGGCAGCAGCACATTCAGGGGAGAACCATGGCTAGTTGTTAGGTTTTTGTTGGAATTTTTTTGATGGTATGAATCGGTCTATGTCTACAATTAACCATTCGGTTAGGTCTTATACTATAGAGGACATATCCTTCTTAAACATGGAATGCAGAGGTAAGTCAGATATGAATGTACGGAAGCTATCCCAGTCAGCCATAGAGTATCGACATACAGTACGGTGGAGAGGTACGTCTGAAGACTTTTTACATTTCATTTTTATCTTAACTGCTACAACAGAGTGGTCAGAGGATCCCAGAGGAGATAGAACGGAACATGAACACAGCTCAGGGTAAGTTGTGAGGAAAAGGTCTAGAAGGCTTGCATATTGACCGGGTGTATCGGGCACACGGGTAGGTTCATGAACGATCTGAGTGAGGCCATAGATAATGGCAAAATCATGACAAAACCTCCCCTCGTCGTCGGTTTTATTTGAGTGGGTCAGCCATTCCATATTATGGACATTGAAGTCACCGCAAATGTGAATGTTAGCTGAAGGATTAGCAGACGGGATGTGGTCAATTTTCTCAGATGTGCTCTTAAAGATAGTAACCCCACTGTTGTGGGGGCGATAGAGGGCAAATATAAATGTAGTGGTGTAAGCTAGTGCAACCCGAAAGTACATATAAGGTAAATTAGGGTCTTCTATGGAGATATCCCTACCACATCGAAAGCCATCTTTGATGTAGGCACATATTCCATGCCCATGGCGATCTTGGGGGTCAGACTTAGATGTTAAGTTGGAGTATCCTTTAATTATGAATTTGTCTAGAGAAGTGGTTAGCCCTGTGCCAGTTTCACTTAGAAAGAATATGTCCGGTTTTGTCTCCTGTAATTGTGTTTCAACCTCTGGAAGGTTGGAATGTAGACCCCTGATGTTTAGGGGTCTACGTTGGTGGAGGGGGTTCTAGGTTTATTTGTGTTTCTATTTTGGAGATTTGTCATGATTGAGGTTTTGGGGTTTGTGGAGTAGGTCGGTAGACTTGGTTGGAGCAGGAGAGAGAGGAACAATAAGAGAGAAAAAGACAAGAATTTTTTTTTTTTTTGTGGCACATGGTAAGGTAAAGCCGTAACAATTACCCACTAATATGGCATTGAGAGGCCCTACCAGAAACTACTGTATGGTCCAGAATCCATTCACCAAATGGCAATATAGCAGTCCAGTACTTTGCACCTGCTGATAGGACAACCTCCTTAGTGGTTAATCCAAGGTTCGAGTCCCTGACTATCAGGTGGGTAACGTCAGCCTAGATGAAACGTTTACCTCCAGCACCCTTACTAGTGACATGACCACAAGAATAGATATAGAAACAGAAATTTTCCGACATCTCAGGCTACTCTTTACAAAATACTACCGACCTAGAAAGCAGCTTTTTCGTCAGAAAAATCACTCATTGGAAATGGGGACTGAAGGACAAAAAAGGAGAAGCGAGAGTTACTAGAGCTGCCGATAACACATCCACATGAATTATGTACTCTTCATTGAAAAAAATTAAAATAAAATAAAAAATAAAATAATGAAAAAAAATATGAGAAGGACTTATTAATATCTACTTTAAATAGAAGTCCTTTACCCATTCCCGGCTTAGGATAGTACTTGAAGATAGTCTCCCCTCCCATGTTAATGCATGGATACTTTTTGTCTTTATCTAGGTCGAGCTGGGATGTTAAATCGTTCCAGCTCCACCCCATAATAAATATGCTATAATGGAACTTCTATCAAATTGAAAAAGTCTGGTTATTTTTAACTCGTTTAAAACGCTGGTTAGGAAGTAATTTTTTTTTTTTTTTTTTTTTTTTTTTACAAAGGCATCACCACATTATCAAGGCCCAGAGGCCACTCAAGGATAAGGGTTAAAGAGTGTACAGTAGAAGTTGGTCAATATAGTAATCATTAGTAATGAAAATTTGGTAAATTTAATAACTTATATGGAACGGCTCATCAAGAACTTATTTACTTTAGACTTGAACAAAACCATATTGTAGTCAGCCGGAAAGCAGGAAAACGGAAGACAATTCCACAGGCGTGCAGTTCTAAGAAAGAAGCTTTGTTCATGGAATCTACGTTTAGGTTTAGGCACAGATAAAGAGTGGGGGAAATTATTGATAGTGTTTACAGCTAGACGAGTGTTTCTTGTGAAAGTTTGGCGAGGGGGGACCATAGATTGAAGCTCAGTTGAACACTTTCCATGAAAATAACGATACATCAGAGACAAACTCGCAACATCTCTTCTGTGAGATAGAGGTTGCAAGGAGGAGAAAAGGACATCTCCTACGAGGCTACGAAGTCTATTTTGAACTCTATCAAGGCAGGACAAGTTCTTTCTAGCAGCTCCTGCCCAGATGTGGCAACAGTATTCCATCCTTGGACGTACCTGGCTCTTATATAGATAGAGAATAGCATCAGCAGTGAGATATCTACTGGATCGATAGAAAGATCCCACCATTTTTCCAGCGGCCTTGGCAACAGATTTGATATACGTGTTCCATTTAAGATCAGGAGTAATGGTCAAGCCCAGAAGCTTGTCAAAACTTGAGGCCTCCTGAAGACGAGAGCCATTCATTTCAATTGATGACAAATGTGGATTAGAATGTTGATGATGTAAAGAGAGAAGCTTGGTTTTAGATGCATTAAAAGTAACCAGCCACTCCTTTCCCCATTGTACTACGTGCTCAAGATCAGAGGAGAGAGAATTGGAGAGAACTTGCTCGTTTACTGTCTTAGATGTGGTACCATAAATGGTAGTGTCGTCAGCATAAATGTCTACAAATGATGTAAGGATATGATTTGGAAGATCATTAATGTAGATCAGGAAAAGAGTTGGGCCCAGGATGGATCCCTGAGGGACACCGGCATTAATATTGTGAGCTTCTGATTTTTGCCCCTCAACTACTACTCTTATGAATCTATCAGAAAGAAATGATTTAATAATTGAGAAGACTTTTCCAGCTATACCATAGCTAGCGATCTTATGAAGTAAACCTTTATGCCATACCCTATCAAAGGCTTTAGATATGTCAAGAGCAATTGCCCTAGAAAGATTGCCACCGTCGAGAGATTTGCTAATCCTATGCGATATAACTGTAAGGACATCTGCTGTAGATCTAGCAGAACGGAAACCATATTGAGTGTCACTAAGAAGGTTATTTTTGTTGAGATGTTTGATTACTTCTGTATTTAATACAGATTCTAGCAACTTACTCATGACGCACAGGAGACTTATTGGCCTGTACTGAGAGGGGGATGAGCGATCACCTGAATTCTTAAATACAGGGCATACTGATGAGATTTTCCAGGGAGATGGGAAACTATTCTCCTTAAGACAACGTTTAAACAGTTTTGTAAGTATGGGCGCTAGTTCAGGTTGAAGTTTTTTGAGTACTATGATTGGAATACCATCAGGGCCAGTTGCTTTACTGGAATCAAGGTTTTTGATTAGTTTGGCAACATCACGTACAGATATACGTATATCACATAGCGTGTTTTCTGATACAAGAGGAAATATTGGGGGTTGGCGGTCTTGGTCGCAAAGGGTAGAATTAGCTGCAAAGTTCTTGACAAAGAGTTTGGCTTTGTCTGATGCTGACGAGATTACCTCAGATCCATTGATAATAGTTGGGATGGAGCACACGCTTCTGTTCAGGATTCTGTTTGCTATTTGCCAAAACTGGTGGGAACCAAGCCGCTGCTCAGCTACTTTGGACTTAACAGATTGAGCATACAACTTTCTTGCGTTCCTTATTACTTTCTTACAATGGTTGCTGGCAGTCCTGAAAACGGCTTTAGTTTCCATACATCTATTACGTTTGAAGCAGTGGAAAAAGTGATTTCTGTGCGCAATGGCAGCAGCACATTCTGGAGAGAACCATGGCTGGCTGTTAGGTTTTTGCTGAAACTTTTTAGAGGGTATGAAATGGTCAATACCTACAATTAACCATTCAGTTAGGTCTAATACTATAGAGGACACATCCTTTTTAAACATGGAATGCAGAGGTAGATCAGATATAAATGTACGGAAGCTATCCCAGTCAGCCTTAGTGTATCGATATACTGTACGATGAAGAGGTACGTCTGGGGACTTATTACATTTCATTTTTATCTTAATTGATACAACAGAGTGGTCGGAAGATCCAAGAGGCGACAGAACAGAAACTGAACATAGTTCAGGGCAAGTTGTGAGAAAAAGGTCTAGTAGGCTCGCATACTGGCCGTCATTATCGGGCACACGGGTAGGTTCCTGAACAATCTGAGTGAGGTCATAGGCAATGGAGAAATCATGACAGAACCTCCCCTCATCATCGGTCTTGTTTGAGTGGGTCAACCATTCGACGTTGTGAACATTGAAGTCTCCACATACGTGAATGTTAGCTGCAGGATAAGTAGAAAGGACTTGGTCAATTTTCTCAGATATGCTTTGAAAGATAGTAACTCCGCTGTTGTGGGGGCGATAGAGAGTAAATATAAATGCAGTAGTGTGAGCTAAAGCAACCCGGAAGCACATATAAGGTAAGTTAGGATCTTCCCTGGAGATGTCCCTCCCACATGGAAAGCTATCTTTAATATAGGCACATATTCCATGCCCATGGCGATCTTGGGGGTCAGATTTAGAAGTTAAGTTAGAGTATCCTGTAATTGCAAACTCATCAAGGGAAATAGCCTGTCCAATGCCAGTTTCACTTAAAAATAAAAGGTCTGGTTTAGTCTCCTGTAATTGGGTTTCAACCTCTGGAAGGTTAGAACGTAGACCCCTGATGTTGGAGAAGGAGACATGGTAGTAGGGGTCTACGTTGGAAGTTGGAGAACCGGGTTTAATCGTGTATTTTTTCTTGAAACTTGTCATGATGAAATTTTGGAATTTGTGGACTAGGTCGACAGATTTACTTAGAGCAGGACAGAGAGGGGAAACTAAGAGAGAAAAAGAAACGAAGAATTTTTTTTTTTTTTGTACCACATGATAAGGTAAAGCCGTAACAATTACCCACTAGTATGGCATCGAGAGGCCCCACCAGAAGCTACTGCATGGTCCAGATTCCATTCACCAAATGGCAATACAGCAGCCCCAGTACTTTGCACCTGCTGATAGGACAGCCTCCTTAGTGGTTAATCCAAGGTTCGGGTCCCTGACTATCAGGCGGATAACGTCAGCCCAGACAAAACGTTTACCTCCAGCACCCTTACTAGTGACATGGCTACAAGGATAGACATAGAAACAGAAAATTTCCACCAACTCTGCCAACTGTTCGCGCAAAAATACTGCCAACCTAGAAAACAGCTTTTTCTTCTCCCTTTGTCAGAAAAATCACTCATTTAAAAATGAGGACTGAGGGACAAATAAGAAGAAGCGAGAGTAACAGGAGCTGCCGATAACGCATCCACAATGCGTTTTCTACTCTCCATTAAAAAAAAAAAAAAAAATAAATAAAAATAAAATAAAATAAAATAAAAAAATAACTATTAAGTATTGTACTTAAAAGTCCAACGGACCTGTTTAAGGGAAAGTATGGTGATAGATTCCCCTCCCACGAACTAAAAATGAGTACAATTAGGTAATCTATTTTTGCAATCAACTCGGTAGATAAATAAACATTTATGGACGAGAAAAAAAAAAAAAAAAAAAAAAAAAAAAAAAAATTAAAGCTAGCATTTAATACAACAGAAATACATAAATTAAATACTGAAATAAAATGTAGTTATTAATATTTGAATCTTAAAATAAAAAGTGCGAATTAATAGAGAAAATCACTTATCACAACAACGCATTCCGTCTCCAAACTAGTGAAGAATTTAACTTTTAATAGCGTTCAGAAGATTTTTTTTTTTAAATTAACCGTTAAGAGAAAGCGTGATTTTATTCTGAACTTTAACTAATCACGTTTTAAGCAACTTATGATATAAAACAAAATCGGATGGGGGGGGGGGGTTCTTCCGAAGTTAGTTGGTGACGATTATAAGTAATTGCGAGATAAGATGGGAGCCAGAAATTAGGGGTGGGGGACTGAAAATGATAATATAATGGATTGATTATACAATATTTAAGATCAACTTGGTAGATAAACATTTATGGACGAGAAAAAAAAAAAAAAAAAAAAAATTAAAGCTAGCATTTAATACAACAGAAATACATAAATTAAATACTGAAATAAAATGTAGTTATTAATATTTGAATCTTAAAATAAAAAGTGCGAATTAATAGAGAAAATCACTTATCACAACAACGCATTCCGTCTCCAAACTAGTGAAGAATTTAACTTTTAATAGCGTTCAGAAGATTTTTTTTTTTAAATTAACCGTTAAGAGAAAGCGTGATTTTATTCTGAACTTTAACTAATCACGTTTTAAGCAACTTATGATATAAAACAAAATCGGATGGGGGGGGGGGTTCTTCCGAAGTTAGTTGGTGACGATTATAAGTAATTGCGATATAAGATGGGAGCCAGAAATTAGGGGTGGGGGACTGAAAATGATAATATAATGGATTGATTATACAATATTTAAGATCAACTTGGTAGATAAACATTTATGGACGAGAAAAAAAAAAAAAAAAAAAAAAATTAAAGCTAGCATTTAATACAACAGAAATACATAAATTAAATACTGAAATAAAATGTAGTTATTAATATTTGAATCTTAAAATAAAAAGTGCGAATTAATAGAGAAAATCACTTATCACAACAACGCATTCCGTCTCCAAACTAGTGAAGAATTTAACTTTTAATAGCGTTCAGAAGATTTTTTTTTTTAAATTAACCGTTAAGAGAAAGCGTGATTTTATTCTGAACTTTAACTAATCACGTTTTAAGCAACTTATGATATAAAACAAAATCGGATGGGGGGGGGGGGTTCTTCCGAAGTTAGTTGGTGACGATTATAAGTAATTGCGAGATAAGATGGGAGCCAGAAATTAGGGGTGGGGGACTGAAAATGATAATATAATGGATTGATTATACAATATTTAAGATCAACTTGGTAGATAAACATTTATGGACGAGAAAAAAAAAAAAAAAAAATTAAAGCTAGCATTTAATACAACAGAAATACATAAATTAAATACTGAAATAAAATGTAGTTATTAATATTTGAATCTTAAAATAAAAAGTGCGAATTAATAGAGAAAATCACTTATCACAACAACGCATTCCGTCTCCAAACTGAAAGTAATACCTTTAGGGTTTTGTATTAACTTTAGCTAGAAGTAATGCATACTTAAGAGAAAAAAAAATAAATACAAAAAAGCCGCGTGTTTTTTTAGTTCAGATAATATGCAAATATAATTTGGGGAAATGTTCAATTTCATGGGAGACTTTTTTTTTTTCGTTTTAAATATAAGAAAAAAGTATTGGTTAATTTTGACAAAAAGGATTTAGGAGAAAGATAAGAAAACAAGACAAATATTAAGGATTAGAGTCAAACCTGTAATAAGGAAACATAAAAAATAAAAAAAATAGACATGTTAGTGTTTTTAGATTAATAGGCTGCAAAAGTTACGAACAGAAAAGTTTCTTAGCTTTTGGGACCATACCGTTTGACTTAGCTTGGAGGCGATAGCTTAAAAAGGACGAATGCCAGCCAGTCGGTCAGTTGCTTTTATGCCGGTATTTAAAGGGTATGTTAGGTGGCGAGGGAGGGAGGGGGGTCTTGGTGGTGAGTTTTGTATTTTTATTTATTTCTTTTAAATTCAACATTGAATTATCTATCTAATGCCAGAATGTTCGACCACCCCATAATAAATATGCTATAATGGAACTTCTATCAAATTAAAAAAGTCTGGTTATGTTTAACTCATTTAAAAAGCTGGTTAAGAAATAATACCTTTAGGGTTTTGCATTCACTTTAGCTAGAAGTAATGCATACTTAAGAGAAAAATAAATAAATAAATAAATACAAAAATGCCGCGTGTTTTTGAGTTCAGATAATATGCAAATATAATTTGTGAAATGTTCAATATTTATATATATATATATATATATATATTTATATGTATATACATACATATATATATATATATATATTTAAATATATATTTATATATATTTAAATATATATTTATATATATATTTATATATATATATTTATATATATATATTTATATATATATTTATATTGATATATATATTTATACATATATATATATTTATATATATATTTATATATATATTTATATATATATTTATATATATATATTTATATATATATATTTATATATATATTTATACATATATATTTATATATATATTTATATATATATGGTTTTAAATAAAATACTAGGCGGAAGTTTCTCGAGAGCTCTTTCGGCTATCATCTCTTCAGGAGTAAATCGATAGCAATCTAAATAATATCGTAATCAGTGGCGGCTCGTGCCTAATATTAGTGGGGGTGCTGTTATAAAGAAAACACCTATTGTTTTAATATTGTGTAAACATAAAACAAACATAAAAATATACATAATTTATATGTATGCACACGTATAAAAATACAATAACTTAAAGGAATCCTAAATAGATGTAAATATTTTAAATATTTTACTTATTACATTCATTTGAAAGTAAACTTCATTCTCCTTGTTTTAATTTGTGAGAAAAGATTGATATAATTTTCTCCTTAACTTCTGAATGACTGCTGAAGAACTTTTTTATCAATTGAAAGCACTGCAAGTTCATTCAGTCTTTCGCAACCCATGGTGTTCTTTAGATAAGTTTTTATTCTTTTCAGAGTTGAAAAACAACGTTCTATCTCTTATGTAGTCATGGGAATTATCTAGATAATTTTTATGAGTTTTGTGACTTCACTAAGAACATCGTTTAAATTGTTTTCCAAAATAAATTTCAGGAGATCAATTACTTTGCAATACTCATGGATATCTGACCTACTATAAAATATTTTTAGCTCAATTTCAAACTTTTCTTTGTCAATCATGGAATATGCTTCAGTTGTCAAGGATATCTCTTCTGTAGGTAGTTTTTTTTTCTTAAAACTAGCAAAGCTTATCTTGTAAAACAATTTAGCAAGTATTAAATGTTTAGTTGAAGAATATCTGTCCGTTATATCAACAGATATATAGTCACACAGTTCTTTAGCTTCGCCCTTGAGTGTTTGTGAAGAATTTTCACAGTATTTGGTGTTTCTTATCTCTAAAATAGCAATTTGAAATTTGTTATGTATTCATTGACTTTATATATGCTAATTTCCCGAGAAATAATTTCAACATGAGACATAATTTTATAAAATAGCTCAAACCAAAATATGACATTTCATCGTTCAAATATTTCAGAATTCCTGTCGCTTCTGCAACGGTCTCATCTACATATGATGTTGACTGAATTTCAGTGACAGTTTTTTTATGCTTGAACATTTTCATGAACTCTATTTATATATGTTAAAGTTCCACCTTGTGGCGGATACACGTAGAATGATTACATCCAGATGCTTCTTGAAAAATGGACAGACGCTGCGGTGATCTAGAAAAGAAAGTCGGAATAGTCAAAATGTTAGAGATAAATATTCTAGCATTTCGTGTAATACTTGCTGCATTCCTCATTATTAAATTAAGTAGATGCGCATAACAGTGAGTGAAATGCGCATTACTATAAACTGCTTTTATTTTCGCCTGAGCACCAGCTTTTTTGCCTTTCATGACATTTGCATCATCAAATGTCTGAGCTATCAGTTTTTGGCGATTCCCTTGAAGGATTATGTCTAATTGTTGTAGAATACATTTTGATATCCCATCAGCGGTTTGGTTTTCTGGAATAAAGAATCCCCAAATGCGTTCAAGTATTTTTTCATCCAAAACGTACCGTTAAACAATGATCATTTGTGTATGTTCAGACACATCTGTTATTTCATCAGCCATGACAGCTACAAAGGAAGCTTTGCTAATTTCTGCCCTTATTTCATCATGGTATATTTGTAAAAGACAGTCAAGCATGTCATTCTGAATAGTCTTGGAAACACCTTTGAAGACATTACTGGTTTCTAAGTGATTCTTTAAATCTGGATCTAATTAAGATGCAAAATTTAAAAATCCTCTAAATACACTTGGATTTACTGAATCATCTTTTTCATCATGTCCTCGTAAGGGAGTTTCAAAGTTCCCACAAAAGAAAATACAATCTATTATTTTAGATAAAATTTCACGGTTCTTCTTAACATTCATGTTATGATGATTGATTGAAAGTCTGCAGGCCTCACTAAGTTTTGCTTTAATATTTATGGTCCCCAAAATTGATAGGGAAACTACATTGTCAACGTGCTTCTCATGCTTTTCAGTTCTATCTTTCATTTTGCTAATAGTTCTGAAACTATC